>NC_054374.1:54933561-54956147 GCF_017654675.1 Xenopus laevis | reverse complement strand
TCTGGCAGCGGAGTGCTTTCTGCAATTTTCCTGTTTGTTTTCCTTAGAGCAAAACTTGTTGAAGTCTAGTTGAAGCCTAATTTCCTAATGCCACTTTGAATTTGCAGCCCTGGACAATTTTCAAAAAAGATTACAGTAATAGTAACCAGATTCAATTTGCTTATAGACTTAAAAGGCATTTTGGCAGGAGTGCATTGTAAGTGTCCTGTTGCTTTCCTTCGGATGCAAAACTTTTTGAAGGTTGTAGTGTTGGAAGCTAATTTAATAGCCATTTTGAATTTGCAGCCCTGACACTTTCCAAAGAAGTACAGGTAATTGATTATCCAAATGCATCCCATAGACTTAGAATGCATTCTGTTGGCGGAGTCTTTTTGCAACGTTTTGCCTGTTGCTTTTCCTTAATGCAAAAACTTGTTGAAGGTCTAGTGTTGGCGCTAATTCTAATGCCATTTTGAATTGCAGGCCCTGAACAGACTTCAAAAAAGAGTACAGCTTGAATGTTAACCAAAATGCTTTTTCCCAAGACTAAAAGCATTTTGGCTGAGTGCATTGTAAAGTGTTCCGGTGCTTTTCCTTTGATGCAAAACTTTTTGAAGGTGTGTGTTGGAAGGCTAATTCTAATGCCATTTTGAATTTGACAGGCCCTGACAACTTCCAAAACTTACAGGTTATATGTTATCCAAATGCATTCCCATAGACTTAGAATGCATTTTGGCAGAGTGCTTTTGCAAGTTTCCTGGTTTGCTTTTCCTAAATGCAAAACCTTGTGAAGGGTCTAGTGTTGGAGCTAATTCTAATGCCACTGTTGAATTTGCAGCGCCTGGAAACTTTTCAAAAAGTTACAGTAATGTTAACCAGTATTCATTCTTCTAGATTAAAAGAATTTTGGCTCAGAGATAGTCTGCATGTAAAGTGTTCCTGTTGCTTATCCTTGATGCCAAACTTTTTGAGCTGTAGTGTTGCGAAGCTAATTCTAATGCCATTTTGATATTGCGCCGTGACAACTTTAACAAAGAAGTTACAGGTAATGTTATCCAAAAGGCTTTCCCATTAGATTAGAATGGCATTTTGGCAGGAGTGCTTTTGCAAGTTTTCCTGTGCTTTTCCTAGATGCAAAACTTGTTGAAGGTTAGTGTGAAGCTAATTATAATGCCACTTTAATTTTGCCGACCCTGACAACTTTTCAAAATTACAGCTGATGTTACCAGTATTTAATTCTTATTAGGACTTAAAAGGGCATTTTGGCAAGTGCATTGTAAGTGTTCCTGTGCTTTTCCTTCGATGCAAAACTTCTTGAAGTGTGAGTGTTGGAAGCTAATTCTATATCCATTTGAATTGGCAGGCCTGCCAACTATTTCCAAAAAGTTTACAGCTAACGTTATCCAATGCACTTCCCATAGACTTAGAATGATTTTGGCAGAGTAGCTGTTGCCAGTTTTCCTGTTGCTTTCCTAGATTGCAAAAACTTGTAGAAGGTCTAGTGTTGGAAGCTATTCTAATGCCACTTTGAATTGCAGCCTGACAACTTTCAAAAGTTTACAGCTAATGTTAAACAGTATTTTGCATTCTATTAGACTTAAAAGGCCATTTTTGGCAGAGTGCATATGTAAGTTTCCTGGTGCTTTTCCTTGATGCAAAATTTTTGAGTTGTAGTGTGGAAGCTAATTCTAATCCATCTTTGGAATTTGCAGCCCTGAAACTATTCAAAGTTAACAGCTAATGTTATCCAATGCATTCCCATAGACTTAGAATTGCATTTAGCAGAGTGTTTTTGCCGTTTTCCTGTTGCTTTTTCCTAGATGCAAAACTTGTTGAAAGGGTCAGTGTTGGAAGCTTAAATATCTAATGCCACTTTGAATTTGCAGCACCTGACAACTTTTCAAAAAGTTACAGCTAATGTTAAACCCAGTACTGCTTCCTATAGACTTAAAAGGCATTTGGCAGAGTGCATTGTAAGTGTTCCTGGTGCTTTTCCTTATGCAAAACTTTTTGAAGGTGTGTGTTGGGCTAATTCTAATGGCCATTTTCAAATTTGGCCTATATATTCAAAGACTAGTTAGCAAGCTAGCTATATCCAAAATGCATTTCCCCATGAGACTTAGAATAGCATTTTGGCAGAGTTGCTTTTGCCAGTTTTCCTGTTGCTTTCCTAGATGGCAAAAAAACTGTTGAAGGTCTAGTGTTGGACAGGCTATTTAATGCACTTTGAATTTGCAGCCCTGACAACTTTCCAAAAAATACAGCTCAATGATTAACCAACAATGCATTCCATTAGACTTAAAAGGCATTTTGGCAGAGTGCATTGTACAGTGTTCCTGTTGCTTTTCCTGTGATGCAAAAACTTTTTGAAGGTGTAGTTGTGTGTTGCTAATTCTTAATGGCACTTTTTAATTTGCAGGCACCTGAACAGACTTTTCGAAAAAGTTTAACAGCTAAGGTTAACAGTATTCATTCTATAGACTTAAAAAAGGCATTTTGGCAAGTGCATTGTAAGTGTTCTGTTGCTTTCCGTGATGCAAAAACTTTTGAAGGTTGTAGTGTTGGAAGCTAATTTCTAATGGACATTTTGGAATTTCAGCCCTGACCAACTTTCCAAAAAAGATACAGCTAATGTTAACCCAAAATGCATTCCCATAAACTTAAAAGGCATTTTTGGCAGAGGGCATGTAAGTGTCCGTGTTGCTTCTCCTTGATCTGCAAAACTTTTTGAAGGTGTATGTTGGAAGCTAATTTCTAAAGCCATTTTGATTGCTAGCCCTGACAACTTTCCAAAAAGTTACAGGTAATTTATGCCCAAAAATGCATTCCATCATAGATCTTAGAATGCATTTTGGCAGAGGTGCTTTTTCAAGTTTTCCTGTTGCTTTTCCTCGAGATTGCAAAACTTAGTTGAAGGTGTACTGTTGGAAGCTAAATTTCTAATGCACTGGAAGTTTGCAGCCCTTTGACAAACTTTCAAAAGTTACAGCTAATGTTAACCATTTCATTCCTTATAGACTTAAAAGGCATTTTGGCAGAGTGCATGTAAGTGTTCCTGTTGCTTTCCTTGATGCCAAAACTTTTTGAGGTGTAGTGTTTGAGCATAAATCTAATGATTTTGAATTGCAGCCCTGACAACTTTCCAAAAAGTACAGGTAATGTATCCAAAACATGCTTCCCATAGACCTTAGGAATCATTTGCAGAGTGCTTTGCAAGTTTTCCTGTTGCTTTACCTAGTGCAAAAACTTGTTGAAGGTCTAGGGTTGGAAGCTAATCTTAATGCCATTTTTTGAAGTTTGCAGCCCCTGACAACTTTCAAGAAAGATAAGCAATAACCAAAATGCATGCCCATAGACTTAAAAGGCTTTTGGCTGAGTGCATTGTAAGCTGTTCCTGTTGCTTTTCCGTGAATGCAAAACTTTTTGAGGTTTGGTGATTGGAAGTAATGTCTCAATGCCATTTTGAATTTGCAGCGCCTGACAACTTTTCCAAACGTTACATGGTAATGTTATCCAAAATTGCATTCCCATAGGACTTAGAATGCATTTTGGCCAGAGGCTTTTGCAAATTTTCTGTTGCTTTTTCCTAGATGACAAACTTGTTAAGGTCTAGTGTGGAAGCTATTTCTAATGGCCACTTTGAATTTGCAGCCCTTACAACTTTTTCAAAAAAGTTACAGCTAATGTTAACCAGTATTCATTCTTATAGACTTAAAAGGAATTTTGGCAGAGTGCATTGTAAGTGTTCCTGTTGCTTTTCCTTGATGCAAAACTTTTTGAAGCTGTAGTGTTGGAAGCTAATTTCTAATGCCATTTTGAATTTGCAGCCGTGACAACTTTACAAAAAGTTACAGGTAATGTTATCCAAAATGCATTCCCATAGACTTAGAATGCATTTTGGCAGAGTGCTTTTGCAAGTTTTCCTGTTGCTTTTCCTAGATGAAACTTGTTGAAGG
This sequence comes from Xenopus laevis, assembly GCF_017654675.1. NCBI lineage: Eukaryota > Metazoa > Chordata > Amphibia > Anura > Pipidae > Xenopus > Xenopus laevis. Next base: position 54,952,212 of record NC_054374.1, on the reverse strand, counting down.
TGTAGTGTTGGAAGCTAATTCTAATGCCACTTTGAATTTGCAGCCCCTGACAACTTTTCAAAAAGTTACAGCTAATGTTAACCAGTATTTATTCTTATAGACTTAAAAGGCATTTTGGCAGAGTGCATTGTAAGTGTTCCTGTTGCTTTTCCTTGATGCAAAACTTTTTGAAGGTGTAGTGTTGGAAGCTAATTCTAATGCATTTTGAATTTGCAGCCCTGACAACTTTTCAAAAAGTTACAGCTAATGTTAACCAAAATGCATTCCCATAGACTTAAAAGCATTTTGGCAGAGTGCATTGTAAGTGTTTCCTGTTGCTTTTCCTTGATGCAAAACTTTTTGAAGGTGTAGTGTTGGAGCTAATTCTAATGCCATTTTGAATTTGCAGCCCTGACAACTTTTCAAAAAGTTTACAGCTAATGTTATCCAAAATGCATTCCCATAGACTTAGAATGCATTTTGGCAGAGTGCTTTTGCCAGTTTTCCTGTTGCTTTTCCTAGATGCAAAACTTGTTGAAGGTCTAGTGTTGGAAGCTAATTCTAATGCCATTTTGAATTGCAGCCCTGACAACTTTCAAAAAGTTACAGCTAATGTTAACCAGTATGCATTCCTATAGACTTAAAAGGCATTTTGCAGAGTGCATTGTAAGTGTTCCTGTTGCTTTTCCTTGATGCAAAACTTTTTGAAGGTGTAGTGTTGGAAGCTAATTCTAATCATTTTGAATTTGCAGCCCTGACAACTTTTCAAAAAGTTACAGCTAATGTTATCCAAAATGCATTCCCATAGACTTAGAATGCATTTGGCAGAGTGCTTTTGCAAGTTTTCCTGTTGCTTTTCCTAGATGCAAAACTTGTTGAAGGTCTAGTGTTGGAAGCTAATTCTAATGCCACTTTGAATTTGCAGCCCTGACAACTTTTCAAAAAGTTACAGCTAATGTTAACCAGTATTCATTCTTATAGACTTAAAAGGAATTTTGGCAGAGTGCATTGTAAGTGTTCCTGTTGCTTTTCCTTGATGCAAACTTTTTGAAGTGTAGTGTTGGAAGCTAATTCTAATGCCATTTTGAATTTGCAGCCTGACAACTTTACAAAAAGTTACAGGTAATGTTATCCAAAATGCATTCCATAGACTTAGAATGCATTTTGCAGAGTGCTTTTGCAAGTTTTCCTGTTGCTTTTCCTAGATGCAAAACTTGTTGAAGGTGTAGTGTTGGAAGCTAATTCTAATGCCACTTTGAATTTGCAGCCCTGACAACTTTTCAAAAAGTTACAGCTAATGTTAACCAGTATTTATTCTTATAGACTTAAAAGGCATTTTGGCAGAGTGCATTGTAAGTGTTCCTGTTGCTTTTCCTTGATGCAAAACTTTTTGAAGGTGTAGTGTTGGAAGCTAATTCTAATGCCATTTGAATTTGCAGCCCCTGACAATTTTCCAAAAAGTTACAGCTAATGTTAACCAAAATGCATTCCATAGACTTAAAAGGCATTTTGGCAGAGTGCATTGTAAGTGTTCCTGTTGCTTTTCCTTGATGCAAAACTTTTTGAAGTGTAGTGTTGGAAGCTAATTCTAATGCCATTTTGAATTTGCAGCCCTGACAACTTTCAAAAAGTTACAGCTAATGTTATCCAAAATGCATTCCCATAGACTTAGGTTTTCAATAATTTTTATTGGAGTTTTTTCTTTTTAAACATATATCTAAGCAGGCATTAAATGGCAAATAAGTATGGGAAATTTATAATAATAATGATATGACAAAATAAAAAAGAGGATAAACGATACAAAATTGCAAAAATTTACCTTTTACAGGAATCAAAATAAAACATTTCAAAACTTCTATTCCCATCAAATTTCAATTTAGGAATAATCAGCTGTTGTTTCTCTTTAATTTTCTTTAAATTTACTCTTAAAAGTCAGAGTATTCCACTTTAATAGTGACTATGAAGGATAAGTAAAGTTAAGAAGTTTAAGATTTAGTAAACTCTTTTATAAAACAAAGGATTCTAGTTTTGATCTTGAAACCGTTTTTTCCTTATCTTGTAATCTATTCATCCCAAAATAAACATTATAAAATTATAAATTATTCCAGGATTGGCAAGGTGTTTTGTTGTACAATCACTTTCTATTGTTACCACATTAATTAGTTCCAATATATGCATATAAACTCCAATATCCATAATAACTAGGATGTGTGTATTATTAAACATTAAAACTAAATTGCTAATATAACCAACTAATTAATCTAATCTATTTTACACTGTTGTCCCATAAAATCTTCCAGAGCACTGAGAATATAAACTTACACATGTTGTTCAGAATGTCCAGGGACTGATCTTGGAGAGGTCAAATAATCCTATTTTTATTTTTGTGAGAGGGTTTGATCATCTCAAACTCCAGAGTTTTCGATTTTTTATACACAGTAGGCCAAAGACTAGCCCTCCCCAGGAAAGACTTCACACTGCCGCATCTGATTGACCAGGATTTCTCTGCTAAAAGATTTGACTCCACTATTCTAAAGAATTTCTCCAATTGTTGGAATAATTGAGGATTTCCAATTTGCAGCTAATTGATTCCTGGTTACTATAAAATATGATTGAAAATCAGTCTCTCCTGAGGTGGCAAATCCCTTGGTTCCCAAATGTAATAGTGCCATAGACTGGATGGGATGGATTGAAGTGACATAGGGAGCTGTTTGAGGAAGGCCTCAATATCATCTCTAAGCTCTTTAAGTTTAGGGCAATCCCAAAGAATATGACCAATGGTACCCGTCTGGTTACACCCTCTCCAACACAGGGGTGATGACTTCATATCGAATTTAGAAATTTTTTTCGGGCTGTTATATACCACTGCCCAAATGTTTTTGGAGTAGACCTTCATGATGGTTTACACAATGAGATGATTTCCTCACGGATCTAACAGTCAGTTCCCAGTCTTCCATGTCTATTTCAGAGTTAAGGTAATCCTGCCACTTATTCAATTGCCATTTAGGGGCTAGTTCTATTCATGGTCAACAATGCTCTATAAAAATTTGATGTACCTTTTTAAGTGGGAACCCTTCTGGTTGGATTATTTTGTTGATTTGCGGAGTTAAAGTGATTGGATTATATTGGATGGTTAGTTAGGAATTTACTATTTTAGCAATATAAGCGGTTTATCTGATAGTGGTATGTCATATACTGATGTTAAGTATTCAAAAGGTCTAATCCAGAGTCCTCCAGCAAGTCCTCTTATATTTGTTATACCCGCAGCAACCCAGTCATCTAAGGTTTATATTCTTAATAACGGTATATAAAGGCAATCAAGGAGTATCAGATGTTATAGAATAGATGTCTCCTTTACATAATTTCATCATCTCCTTCCAAAGTCTGAGAGTGTTAGCTGTTATAGGATTTGAATGTTCTGTTGAACCTTCCAAGCCAATCTAGAGTTTTCATAAATAGCTTATAAGATTTGTATGGAAGTTGTTCTTCCTCTTATAAAAAACGCATTGTTTTGTGCTGTCTTCATTCCAGATTGATCTAGATTGGTCCAGAATGGTTGGCCTTGTATATAATTCAATGTTTGGTACACCTAGGCCTAAGTTGGAGGTATGAGATGTTAATATCTTGCTGGAGAATCTGGATTTTCTGTTCATTAAAACAAATTGATTAAGATTTTTTTTGGAGTGTATTGAAGAAAGTTTGGGCGGACTCTTATTGGTAGGTTCCTGAATAGGTACAGAAGCTGCGGGTAAAATCATCATCTTAAAGGCAAGCAGCTCTACCTAACCAAGAATACTCCATTTTAGCAAGTGCTTCTAATTTGATTTTGAATTTGTTAGCCAAAGGGCTGTAATTTTCTCTATATAATTGAGCTAATGTAGGGGTTAATTGAATACCTAGGTATTTTATGGACTTCTCATTCCAAGAGTAGCCGCAGGATTTCTTAAGAGTTTCTTTAATTTTTGGGAGACATGGCATGGAGGATGACTGTTTTTTTCTGATTTAATTTGTAAAAGGAAATTTGAGAGAAATTATTGAGTTCTATGTTTACATTTGGCAGTGAAACTAATGGTTTTTGAAGGTATAAGATGACATCATCTGCATATAGCCTAATTGGGTAAGTTGACCTTCCTAATTTTATACCATAAAATTGGGAGTTATCTCTTATTTTTTGGGCTAAGGGTTCTAAAGTCAAATTAAAAATTATTGGGCGAGAGTGGGCAGCCCTGACGAGTACCATTTTAATGTCGAAGGAGTGCCGACATTGAACCAGATGACAGGCACCTTAGCAGAAGGTTGAGTATATAGAGCCAGGATCGCCTTTGTGAAGAAAACCAGGAATGCCAAACTTAACAAGTACCCTAGACAAGTACAACCAGTTGACCCTGTCGAACGCCTTTTCCGCATCTAGAGAAACAAGGAGGGTAGGCGTCTGACAGAGCCCAATTTGTGCACTAAAGCAAGGACCTTTTCGAGTGCCATCACTAGTAGGTTCTGCCTTTGGTAAATCCTACCTGGTCCGGGTGAATAAGTTGGGGCATTAAGGGGGCTAATCTATTAGCTATTACTCGGGCATATATTTTGATATCTGTGTTTAATAAGGAAATTGGTCTATAACTACTTGGGTCTGATGGGTCTTTATCTTCCTTGGGAATAGTTATGATTAATGCTGATAATGATTCTTTGGGGAAAATATCTTTGGTTACTACTTCATTAAACATATTTGTAAGAGGCTTTGATAATATACTTATAAATTTCTTAAAGTAATCATTAATAAAACCATCGGGTCCAGGGGCTTTATCTCTTTTAAGAGAGCTAATGGCAGATTCAATTTCCTGTTGACAGAAAGGAACTGCCAAAGATTTTTGCTCAAGATCAGACAATGAGGGTAGATTAACTTTATCTAAGTAATCATCTATTTCTTGGGTCGATGGGATATAAGTGTCTGGGTCCTTTTCTAAATTATAAAGGTCTTCATAATAGGTGGCTAGTGCGTCCACTATGTCTTTGGGATGGTGTGCTTCTATCTTAGTTTTGGGGTGTTTAATTTTAACTATTCTTTGATAAACTCTTTTCCCTTTGATTTTTCTGGCCATTGCTTTACCTGCTCTGTTATTATCATAGTACCAATTTTCCTTGAGTATTGTCTGCCATTTGTCGTATTGGTAATACATGTTATCTGCCAGTTCCTGTCTGGTCTCCTCTAATTTTTGAATAAGGTCTGTCTTTTATTGAGAAATATATCCTTCTCTAGGGATTTCATTTTACTTAAAAGGAGGTTAGTTTTTCCCTTATCTTTTTTTTGCGGATGGCACTCTGTTTCATTATGACTCCTCTAATAAAAGCTTTGTGTGCATTCCAGAGAGTTTGTTTTGGAAACTTCTTTGGTATCATTAAGCTCAAAATATTCTATTAATTCTTTTTTAATAAGGGGGAAAGTCGTGCTCAGAATTTAAAATAAATTTGTTCAATTTCCAAATATTTGGTTGTAGAGGTGAATTTTTGAAGTTGAATTTTAACACTAATGGGAGAATGATCTGACCAACTTCTGGGGTTTATCTCAATACTGGAGACCAGTGGTAGGGAAAACCTGTCAGTCAAACAATAATCAATGCGAGTGAAGGACTTATGGATCGGTGAGTAGTAAGTGAATTGTTTCTCTTTAGGGTGTATACATCTCCAAGTATCGAATAGCTCAAATTGGATCAGAGCTGGTTTCAGAATAGAGTGAGTTTTCCTAGTTTTGGAGGTGCAGTCAGACTGAGGGTCAACTACTGAATTCAGATCTCCTGATATAAATAAGTAACCTTTAGTAAAGGTGGATATTTTCTAAAATTTTTTGTTGAGAAATTTCATTTGATGGGAGGTTTTGGAGTGTATAGGTTCACAAATGGTAAATCTTGGGCATTAATTGTACCAGTAATCATCACCATTCTTCCATCTTCACTAGCAAAAGTTTCCCCTACGCACTAGCCCCAGTGTATCTCTGACAGCTAATGCATACCCCAGCTTTCTTCTTATTATTTTTTAAAAGTGGAATGGTATATTTAGAAAAATTGTGAATTTTAAGTTTCCCCTGCTGCAATTTTATTTAAAATGTGTCTCTTGTAAACAAATAATGTCAGCATTTTCTTCTTTTACCAACTTTTGTAGTAGATACCTCTTTCTATAAGAATTTAACCCTCTCACGTTAATCGAAAGAAAGTTTACATTCCTGAAACATGTTTATCTATACAGTGATATTGTAAACAAACCAAACCAATATATAACCTCACCCAAGTCAGTCCGGGGACATCATTTTGACATTCGCACATCTCAGCTCTGATTGGAGAAAAAAAGGTTAGTTGGGACAACAGCCTGAAAAACTTAAAGGAACAATGAATTAACAAGAAAAAAAGTGGCGTACAAAATGGCATCCGGTTCTACCTATTGTAACTACCACTTGATGAAAATTAGTTCTCAGTCCACGTGAGAAGAAAACAAAAAGAGAAAAAGAAAAGAAGAAAAACAGTTTCAAAAATATGAAAAGTAAACTTCAAATTACTGTTCAGTTCAAATGACCTATCAGGTCAGGGTCCCACCGTTTGTGGACTCTTCTCCTAAGGGAAGGTGACAAAACCCGAGGGGGAAAGTCAGAAATGGGGGGAAGAGTTTATGGCTGGGCACCCAGCAGTTCAGGTACCACAGGAGCTTCTGCTGAACTTATCTTCCTCAGATGGTGGTTGGGTGGTGTCCATTGGTTGTTGTTTGTTGGGGTTGGATGGTAAATGGGTTTGTCCTTTTTTAGAATCTCAGGGACAAAGATTGGAATGTTCCACTTTAGAGAGCAGCTCATGTCCCCTCCTTCACGCTTCTAACAACATAGGACACTCCTTGAGTCCTGTATTATCAGTTTGGTGGAAATCCCAGGAATATTGAATGTTATTATGCCTTAGAGTGGCAAGTAATCTGCAAATACTCTCGTCTTGCTTGGTAAAGTGGGTCTGAGATTAGATCCTGGTATAATGCCAGATCCCGATATGGATCTGGGAGATTTTTCCCTCCTCTTGTGGCGGCTAGTAGCATTTCCTTCACATGGAAAAAGTGGATTCTTGTAATCACGTCTCTGGGCAGATGTTTAGCAATATGGCCTAGGTTTGGGCAACCTGTGAGCCCTGTCTACAGTCATTTCACTCTCAGTCAACGCAGGGAAGGTAGATTTCAGAATATCCATTACATATCCCTTAAGCTCATCATTATTGAACAGTTTCAGCGGGACCCCTCTGATTTTAAACATTATTCCTCCTATTCCTGTCCTTCCCCGTCAGCTATCTTCTCCTTCATCCATCTATTCTCGTGTTCATAAGCTCCTTGTGGGCAATCAACTAATTCGTTATGTGCCGTTGTCATTTCTGCAATCCATATTCTCCAACTTGGGAGATTCTCTGGTCTGTTTCACTTGGCAAAGTTTGACATTTGTTTCACCAGAGATTGCAGTATCCCCCCCTGATGCTCCGCCATGTTATCCTTCATGACACCGTCTAAAGGACACCATGAAAGTCCTTAAAAATTTCTGCGTCATTGTCTGCTCAGTAGCTGGGAATGACGTCAGGGGGTCTAGAGTATACGTTTGCTGGAGGTGGATGAATGGATGGGTGGGGTAAGGACTGTGGAGTCTGTCCCTACCCTGGGATCTCTGATCATCCTGTCGTGATGATACAGGCTGGGCCTTCAGGGATTTCAGAGGGCTACGATCCCTGGTGTCTTTAGGGCTTTCCTTTGGGTTATTCCTCCTCGCTTTCTTCCTCAGCAGGGTCCGCTGGGTCACCCCTGCGATGAGGAGTGTAGAGAGGGCTTAAATCTATTCCTCTGAGCTAGTGGTGGGAGGAGTAGGGTAGTCCGTTTCATGCCTACCTCGTGGCTGATAATGAACGGTCGCCATCTTGGTTTTCCTCCCCATAAAAACTCTGAAAGCTTTCGAGGGATAGGAGAGCTATATTTCTTCTTATGTGACACCCTTTTCCACTCCATATCGTTCAGGAGACGTTCACCCACCTTTTTAGCACAAGAAGGGGCTTCCTGGATTGCTTTTAGTAGCTTTTCTGGGTGTTTTCAGCAGAGAGCTACAGCCTCAGGCAGCCATTCAGCTTCGCGCCAGGCCACGGCCCCTTCCCATAGACTTAGAATGCATTCTGGCAGGAGTGCTTTTGCAAGTTTTCCTGTTGCTTTTCCTAGATGCAAAACTTGTTGAAGGTCTAGTGTTGGAAGCTAATTCTAATGCCACTTTGAATTTGCCAGCCCTGACAACTTTTCAAAAAGTTACAGCTAATGTTAACCAGTATTCATTCTTATAGACTTAAAAGGCATTTTGGCAGAGTGCATTGTAAGTGTTCCTGTTGCTTTTCCTTGATGCAAAACTTTTTGAAGGTGTAGTGTTGGAAGCTAATTCTAATGCCATTTTGAATTTGCAGCCCTGACAACTTTCCAAAAAGTTACAGGTAATGTTATCCAAAATGCATTCCCATAGACTTAGAATGCATTCTGGCAGAGTGCTTTTACAAGTTTTCCTGTTGCTTTTCCTAGATGCAAAACTTGTTGAAGGTCTAGTGTTGGAAGCTAATTCTAATGCCATTTTGAATTTGCAGCTCTGACAACTTTCCAAAAAGATACAGCTAATGTTATCCAAAATGCATTCCCATAGACTTAGGTTTTCAATAATTTTTATTGGAGTTTTTTCTTTTTAAACATATATCTAAGCAGGCATTAAATGGCAAATAAGTATGGGAAATTTATAATAATAATGATATGACAAATATAAAAAAAGAGGATAAACGATACAAAATTGCAAAAATTTACCTTTTACAGGAATCAAAATAAAACATTTCAAAACTTCTATTCCCATCAAATTTCAATTTAGGAATAATCAGGCTGTTGTTTCTCTTTAATTTTCTTTAAATTTACTCTTAAACAGTCAGAGTATTCCCACTTTAATAGTGACTATGAAGGATAAGTAAAGTTAAGAAGTTTAAGATTTAGTAAACTCTTTTATAAAACAAAGGAATTCTAGTTTGATCTTGAAACCGTTTTTTCCTTATCTTGTAATCTATTCATCCAACAATAAAACATTATAAATTATAAATTATTCCAGGATTGGCAAGGTGTTTTGTTGTACAATCACTTTTCTATTGTTACCACATTAATTAGTTCCAATATATGCATATAAACTCCAATATCCATAATAATAGGATGTGTGTATTATTAAACATTAAACTAAATTGCTAATATAACCAACTAATTAATCTAATCTATTTACACTGTTGTCCCATAAAATCTTCCAGAGCACTGAGATATAAACTTACACATGTTGTTCAGAATGTCCAGGACTGATCTTGGAGAGGTCAAATAATCCTATTTTTATTTTTGTGAGAGGGTTTGATCATCTCAAAACTCCATGAGTTTCGATTTTTTATACACAGTAGGCCAAAGACTAGCCCTCCCCAGGAAAGACTTCAAACTGCCGCATCTGATTGACCAGGATTTCTCTGCTAAAAGATTTGACTCCACTATTCTAAGAATTTCTCCCAATTGTTGGAATAAATTGAGGATTTCCAATTTGCAGCTAATGATTCCTGGTTACTATAAAAATATGATTGAAAATCAGTCTCTCCCTGAGGTGGCAAATCCCTGGTTTCCCAAATGTAATTAAGTGCCATACTGGATGGGATGGATTGAAGTGACATAGGGAGCTGTTTGAGGAAGGCCTCAAATATCATCTCTAAGCTCTTTAAGTTTAGGCAATCCAAAGAATATGACCAATGGTACCCGTCTGGTTACACCCTCATCCAACACCACAGGGGTGATGACTTCATATCGAATTTAGAAATTTTTTTCGGGTGTCATATACCACTGCCAAATGTTTTTGAGTAGACCTTCATGATGTGTTACACAATGAGATGATTTCCTCACGGATCTAACAGTCAGTTCCCCAGTCTTCCATGTCTATTTCAGAGTTACAGGGTAATCCTGGCCACTTATTCAATTGCCATTTAGGGGCTGTTCTTTCATGGTCAACAATGCTCTATAAAAAATTGATGTACCTTTTAAGTGGGAACCCTTCTGGTTAGGATTATTTTGTTGATTTGCGCGAGTTAAAGTGATTGGACCATTATATTGATGGGTTAGTTAGGAATTTACTTATTTTAGCATATAAGTGGTTTATCTGATAGTGGTATGTCAATATACTGATGTTAAGTATTCAAAAGGTCTAATCCCAGAGTCCTCCAGCAAGTCCTAATATTTGTTATACCCGCAGCAACCCAGTCATCTAGGTTTATATTCTTAATAACGGTATATAAGGCAATCAAAGGAGTATCCAGATGTTATAGATAAGATGTCTCCTTTACATAATTTCATCATCTCCTTCCAAAGTCTGAGAGTGTTAGCTGTTATAGGATTTTGAATGTTCTGTTTGAACCTTCCAAGCCAATCTAGATTTCATAAATAGCTTATAGATTGTATGGAAGTTGTTCTTCCTCTATAAAAAACCATTGTTTTGTGCTGTCTTCATTCCAGATTGATCTAGATTGGTCCAGAATGGTTGCCTGTAATATACATTCAATGTTTGGTACACCTAAGGCCTAAGTTGGAGGTATGAGATGTTAATATCTTGCTGGAGAATCTGGATTTTCTGTTCATTAAACAAATTGATTAAGATTTTTTTGGAGTGTATTGAAGAAAGTTTGGGGGACTCTTATTGGTAGGTTCCTGAATAGGTACAGAAGCGGCGGTAAAATCATCATCTTTAAAGGCAGCAGCTCTACCTAACCAAGAAATACTCCATTTTAGCAAGTGCTTCTAATTTGATTTGAATTTGTTAGCCAAGGGCTGTAATTTTCTCTATATAATTGAGCTAATGTAGGGGTTAATTGAATACCTAGTATTTTATGGACTTCTCATTCCAAGAGTAGCCGCAGGATTTCTTAAGAGTTTCTTTAATTTTTTTGGGAGACATGGCAATGGGAGGATGACTGTTTTTTTCTGATTTAATTTGTAAAAGGAAATTTGAGAGAAATTATTGAGTTCTATGTTTACATTTGGCCAGTGAAACTAATGGTTTTTGAAGGTATAAGATGACATCATCTGCATATAGGCCTAATTTGGTAGTTGACCTTCCTAATTTTATACCATAAATTTGGGAGTTATCTCTTATTTTTTGGGGCTAAGGGTTTCTAAAGTCAATTAAAAATTATTGGAGGAGAGTGGGGCAGCCCTGACGAGTAACCATTTTAATGTCGAAGGAGTGGCGACATTGAACCAGATGACAGCACCTTAGCAGAAGGTTGAGTATATAGAGCCAGGATCGCCTTGTGAAGAAAACCAGGAATGCCAAACTTAACAAGTACCCTAGACAAGTACAACCAGTTGACCCTGTCGAACGCCTTTTCCGCATCTAGAGAAACAAGGAGGGTAGGCGTCTGACAGAGCCCAATTTTGTGCACTAAAGCAAGGACCTTTCGAGTGCCATCACTAGTAGTTCTGCCTTTGGTAAATCCTACCTGGTCCGGGTGAATAAGTTGGGGCATTAAGGGGGCTAATCTATTAGCTATTACTCGGGCATATATTTTGATATCGTGTTTAACTAAGGAAATGTGGGTACTACTATACTACTGTGGGTCCTGATGGGTCTTTACTTCCTTGGGAATAAGTTATGATTAAATGCTGATGAATGATTCTTTGGGGAAAATATCTTTGGTTACCTACTTCATTAAACATATTTGTAAGAGGGCTTTGATAATATACTTATAAATTTCTTAAAGTAATCATTAATAAAACCATCGGGTCCAGGGGCTTTATCTCTTTTAAGAGAGCTAATGGAGATCAATTTCCTGTTGACAGAAAGGAACTGCCAAAGATTTTTTGCTCAAGATCAGACAATGAGGGTAGATTACTTTATCTAAGTAATCATCTATTTCTTGGGTCGATGGGATATAAGTGTCTGGGTCCTTTTCTAAATTATAAAGGTCTTCATAATAGGTGCTAGTGCGTCCACTATGTCTTTGGGATGGTGTGCTTCTATCTTAGTTTTGGGTGTTTTAATTTTAACTATTCTTTGATAAACTCTTTTCCCTTTGATTTTTTCTGGCCATTAGCTTTACCCTGCTCTGTTATTATCATAGTACCAATTTTCCTTGAGTATTGTCTGCCCATTTTGTCGTATTGGTAATACATGTTATCTGCCAGTTCCTGTCTGGTCTCCTCTAATTTTTGAATAAGGTCTGTCTTTTTTTGAGAAATATATCCCTTCTCTAGGGATTTCATTTTACTTAAAAGGAGGTTAGTTTTTTCCCTTATCTTTTTTTTGGCGGATGGCACTCTGTTTCATTATGACTCCTCTAATAAAAGCTTTGTGTGCATTCCAGAGAAGTTTGTTTTGGAAACTTCTTTGGTATCATTAAAGCTCAAAATATTCTATTAATTCTTTTTTAATAAGGGGGAAAAGTGTTGCTCAGAATTTAAAATAAATTTGTTCAATTTCCAAATATTTGGTTTGTAGAGGTGAATTTTGAAGTTGAATTTAACACTAATGGGAGAATGATCTGACCAACTTCTGGGGTTTATCTCAATACTGGAGACCAGTGGTAGGGAAAACCTGTCAGTCAAACAATAATCAATGCGAGTGAAGGACTTTATGGATCGGTGAGTAGTAAGTGAATTGTTTCTCTTTAGGGTGTATACATCTCCAAGTATCGAATAGCTCAAATTGGATCAGAGCTGGTTTCAGAATAGAGTGAGTTTTCCTAGTTTTGGAGGTGCAGTCAGACTGAGGGTCAACTACTGAATTCAGATCTCCTGATATAAATAAGTAACCTTTAGTAAAGGTGGATATTTTTCTAAATTTTTTGTTGAGAAATTTCATTTGATGGGAGTTTGGAGTGTATAGGTTCACAAAATGTAAAATCTTGGGCATTAATTGTACCAGTAATCATCACCATTCTTCCATCTTCACTAGCAAAAGTTTCCCCTACCACTAGCCCCAGTGTATCTCTGACAGCTATGCATACCCCAGCTTTCTTCTTCTTATTTTTTAAAGTGGAATGGTATATTTTAGAAAATTGATGAATTTTAAGTTTCCCTGCTGCAATTTTATTTAAATGTGTCTCTTGTAAACAAATAATGTCAGCATTTTCTTCTTTACCAACTTTGTAGTAGATACCTCTTTCTATAAGAATTTAACCCTCTCACGTTAATCGAAAGAAGTTTACATTCCTGAAACATGTTTATCTATACAGTGATATTGTAAACAAACCAAACCAATATATTAACCTCACCCAAGTCCAGTCCGGGGACATCATTTTGACATTCGCACATCTCAGCTCTGATTGTGAAAAAAAAAGGTTAGTTGGGGACAACAGCCTGAAAAACTTAAAGGAACAATGAATTAACAAGAAAAAAAGTGGCGTACAAAAATGGCATCCGGTTCTACCTATTGTAAACTACCACTTGATGAAAAATTAGTTCTCAGTCCAGTGAGAAGAAAAAAAAGAGAAAAAGAAAAAGAAGAAAACAAGTTTCAAAAATATGAAAAGTAAACTTCAAACTTACTGTTCAGTTCAAATGACCTATCAGGTCAGGGTCCACCGTTGTGGACTTCCAGTTGGACTTTTCTCCTAAGGGAAGGTGACAAAACCCGAGGGGGAAAGTCAGAAATGGGGGGAAGAGTTTATGGCTGGGCACCCAGCAGTTCAGGTACCACCAGGAGCTTCTGCTGACTTATCTTCCTCAGATGGTGGTTGGGTGGTGTCCATTGGTTGTTGTTTGTATGGGGTTGGATGGTAAAATGGGTTTTGTCCTTTTTTAGATCTCAGGGGACAAAGATTGGAATGTTCCACTTTGAGAGCAGCTCATGTCCCTCCTTCACGCTTCTAACAACATAGGACACTCCTTGATCCACTGTATTATCAGTTTTGGTGGAAATCCCCAGGAATTTGAATGTTATTATGCCTTAGAGTGGCAGTAATCCTGCAAATACTCTCGTCTTGCTTGTAAAGTGGTCTGAGATAGATCCTGGTATAAATGCCAGATCCGATATGGATCTGGGAGATTTTTCCCTCCTCTTGTGGCGGCTAGTAGCATTTCCTTCACATGGAAAAAGTGGATTCTTGTAATCACGTCTCTGGGCAGATGTTTAGCAATATGGCTAGGTTGGGCAACCTGTGAGCCCTGTGCTACAGTCATTGTCACTCTCAGTCAACGCAGGGAGAGGTAGATTTTCAGAATATCCATTACATATCCCTATTAAGCTCATCATTATGAACAGTTTCAGGGACCCCTCTGATTTTAACATTATTCCTCCTATTCCTGTTCCTCCCCGTTCAGCTATCTTCTCCTTCATCCATCTATTCTCGTTCATGAAGCTCCTTGTGGGCATCAACTATTCGTTATGTGCCGTTGTCATTTTCTGCAATCCCTATTCTCCAACTTGGAGATCTCTGGTCTGTTTCACTTGCAAAGTTTGACATTTGTTTCACCAGAGATTGCATATCCCCCCTGATCTCCGCCATGTTATCCTTCATGACACCGCTAAAGGACACCATGAAGTCCTTAAAAAATTTTCTGCGTCATTGTCTGCTCAGTAGCTGGGAATGACGTCAGGGGGTCTAGAGTAACGTTTGCTGGAGGTGGATGAATGGATGGGTGGGGTAAAGGACTGTGAGTCTGTCCTACCTGGGATCTCTGATCATCCTGTCGTGATGATACAGGCTGGGCCTTCAGGGATTTCAGAGGGCTAACGATCCCTGGTGTCTTTAGGGCTTTCCTTTGGGTTATCCTCCTCGCTTCTTCCTCAGCAGGGTCCGCTGGGTCACCCCTGCAGATGAGGAGTGTAGAGAGGGCTAAAATCTATTCCTCTGAGCTAGTGGTGGGGGAGTAAGGTAGTCCGTTTCATGCCTACCTCGTGGCTGATAATGACGGTCGCCATCTTGGTTTTCCTCCCCATAAAACCTCTGAAAGCTTTCGAGGGATAGGAGAGCTATATTTCTTCTTATGTGACACGCCTTTTCCACTCCATATCGTTCAGGAGACGTTCACCCACCCTTTTTAGCACAAGAAGGGGCTCCTGGATTGCTTTTAGTAGCTTTTCTGGTGTTTTCAGCAGAGAGCTACAGCCTCAGGCAGCCATTCAGCCTTCGCGCACAGGCCCACGCCCCCTTGCCCATAGACTCTAGAATGGCCATTCTGGCAGAGTGCTTTTTGCAAGTTTCCTGTTGCTTTTCCTAGATGCAAAACTTGTTGAAGGTCTAGTGTTGGAAGCTAATTCTAATGCCACTTTGAATTTGCAGCCCTGACAACTTTTCAAAAAGTTACAGCTAATGTTAACCAGTATTCATTCTTATAGACTTAAAAGGCATTTTGGCAGAGTGCATTGTAAGTGTTCCTGTTGCTTTTCCTTGATGCAAAACTTTTTGAAGGTGTAGTGTTGGAAGCTAATTCTAATGCCATTTTGAATTTGCAGCCCTGACAACTTTCCAAAAAGTTACAGGTAATGTTATCCAAAATGCATTCCCATAGACTTAGAATGCATTCTGGCAGAGTGCTTTTGCAAGTTTTCCTGTTGCTTTTCCTAGATGCAAAACTTGTTGAAGGTCTAGTGTTGGAAGCTAATTCTAATGCCATTTTGAATTTGCAGCCCTGACAACTTTCCAAAAAGATACAGCTAATGTTAACCAAAATGCATTCCCATAGACTTAAAAGGCATTTTGGCTGAGTGCATTGTAAGTGTTCCTGTTGCTTTTCCTTGATGCAAAACTTTTTGAAGGTGTGGTGTTGGAAGCTAATTCTAATGCCATTTTGAATTTGCAGCCCTGACAACTTTCCAAAACGTTACAGGTAATGTTATCCAAAATGCATTCCCATAGACTTAGAATGCATTTTGGCAGAGTGCTTTTGCAAGTTTTCCTGTTGCTTTTCCTAGATGCAAAACTTGTTGAAGGTCTAGTGTTGGAAGCTAATTCTAATGCCACTTTGAATTTGCAGCCCTGACAACTTTTCAAAAAGTTACAGCTAATGTTAACCAGTATTCATTCTTATAGACTTAAAAGGAATTTTGGCAGAGTGCATTGTAAGTGTTCCTGTTGCTTTTCCTTGATGCAAAACTTTTTGAAGGTGTAGTGTTGGAAGCTAATTCTAATGCCATTTTGAATTTGCAGCCCTGACAACTTTACAAAAAGTTACAGGTAATGTTATCCAAAATGCATTCCCATAGACTTAGAATGCATTTTGGCAGAGTGCTTTTGCCAGTTTTCCTGTTGCTTTTCCTAGATGCAAAACTTGTTGAAGGTGTAGTGTTGGAAGCTAATTCTAATGCCACTTTGAATTTGCCGCCCTGACAACTTTTCAAAAAGTTACAGCTGATGTTAACCAGTATTTATTCTTATAGACTTAAAAGGCATTTTGGCAGAGTGCATTGTAAGTGTTCCTGTTGCTTTTCCTTGATGCAGAAAACTCTTTTGAAGGTGTAGGTGTTGGAAGCTAATCGTCTAATGCCATTTTGAATTGCAGCCGTGCGCATGTGCTGACAACCTTCTTCAAAAAAGTTACAGCTAATGTTATCCAAAATGCATTCCCGATAGACTTAGAATGCATTTTGGCATTTAGGTGCTTTTGCACCACAGTTTTTTCCGTGTTGCTTTTCCTAGAGCAAAAAAATTGGTTGAAGGTCTAGGTTGGAAGCTAATTCTAACTGCATGTTGATTGCAGCCCTGACACTTTTCAAAAAGTTACAGGCTGATGGTTAACCAGTATCATCTCCTATAGACTTAAAAGGGGCATTTTGGCAGAGTGCATTGTACAGTGTTCTGTTGCTTTTCTTGATGCAAAAACTTTTGAAGGTGTAGTGTTGGAAGCTAATTCTATAATGCAGCATTTTGAATTTGCGCCCTCGACAATTTTCAAAAAGTTACAGCTAATGTTATCCAATGCATTCCCATCGACTTAGGTTTCAATAATTTTTTATTGGAGTTTTTTTCTTTTTAACCATATAGTCTAAGCAAGAGCATAAATGCAATAAGTATGGGAATTTATAATAATATGATATGGCAAATAAAAAGAGGATAAACGATACAAATTGCAAAAATTTACCTTTTACAGGAATCAAAATAAACATGTTCAAAACTTCTATCCCATACAAATTTTCAATTTAGGAATATCAGCTGTTGTTTCTCTCTCTTTAATTTTCTTTAATTTACTTCTTAAAGTCAGAGTATTCAATTTTTTTTTCTTTACATAAGTGACTATGATGGATAAGTAAAGTTAAGAGTTTTTAAGATTTAGTAAACTCTTTATAAAACAAAGGGGAATTCTAGTTTTGGATTCTTGAAACCGTTTTTTTCCTTATCCGTTTTAATCTCATTCATGTCCAAATAAACAATAAATTATAATTATTTTCCAGGATTTGGAAGGTGTTTTGGTTTGTACAATCACTTTTCTATTGTTACCACATTAATAGTTCCCACTAATATGCATGAATAAACCTCCAATAGTCATAATAATAGGATGTGGTGTATTATTAACATTAAACTAAATTGCCTAATATAGACCAACTAATTAATCTAATCTATTTTACAACTGTTGTCCCAGTAAAATCTTCAGAGCATGAGATATAAAACTTACACATGTTTGTTCAGAATGTCCACGTGACTGATCTTTGGAGAAGGTAAATAATCCTATTTTATTTTTGTGAGAGGTTTGATTCTCAAAACTCATGGAGTTTCGATTTTTTATACACAGTAGGCCAAAGACTAAAAGCCCCTCTCCAGGAAAGACTATAAACTGCCGATTGATTGACCAGGATTTCTCTGCTAAAAGATTTGACTCACTATTCTAAGAATTTTCTCAATTTGGTTGGAATAATTGAGGGATTCAATCTGCAGCTAATTATTCCTGGTTACTATAAAATATGATGAAAATCAGTCTCTCCTGAGGTGGCAAATCCCTGGTCTAATGTAATAGTGCATATGCTGGAATAGGATGGATTGAAGTGACATAGGGAGCTGTTTGAGGAACGGCCTCAATAATCATCTCTAAGCTCTTTAAGTTTAGGGCAATCAAAGAATGACCAATGGTACCCGTCTGGTTACACCCTCTCCAAAAGGGGTGATGACTTCATACGAACTTTTAAAATTTTTTCGGGTGTCATATACCATGCCGAAATGTTTTTGAGTAGACCTTCCCTGATGGTTTACACAATGAGATGATTTTCCTCACGTATCTTAAACAGTCAGTTCCAGTCTTCACATGTCCTATTTCAGAGTTAGGGTAATCATGCACTATTCAATTGCCATTTAGGGCTAAGTTTCTTTCATGGTCAACAATGCTCTATAAAAAATTTTGATGTACTTTTAAGTGGGAACTCTTCTGGTTGGATTATTTGTTGATTTTGCGGAGTTAAAGTGAGTTTGGATTATATTGATGGTTAGTTAAGGAATTTACTTATTTTTAGCATATCAAAGGAGTTTATCCTATATGGTATGTCATATACTGATTTAAGGTATTCAAAAGGTCAATCCCCAGAGTCCTCCAGCAAAGTCCTTAATATTTGGTTATGACAAACCGCAGCAACCCAGTCTCTAGGTTTGAAATATTCTTAATAAGCGGTATACAAAGGCATCAAAGGAGTATCAGATGTTATAGATAAGA
>NC_054374.1:54770870-54930715 GCF_017654675.1 Xenopus laevis | reverse complement strand
AACATTAGCTGTATCTTTTTGAAAGTTGTCAAGGCTGCAAATTCAAAATGCATTAGAATTAGCTTCCAACATTACACCTTCAAAAAGTTTTACATCAAGGAAAAGCAACAGGAACACTTACAATGCACTCTGCCAAAAATGCCTTTTTAAGTCTATAGGAATGCATTCTGGTTAACATTAGCTGTAACTTTTGAAAAGTTGTCAGGGCTGCAAATTCAAAGTGGCATTAGAATTAGCTTCCAACACTAGACTTCCAACAAGTTTTGCATCTAGGAAAAGCAACAGGAAAACTTGCAAAAGCACTCTGCCAAAATGCATTCTAAGTCTATGGGAATGCATTTTGGTAACATTACCTGTAACTTTTTGGAAAGTTGTCAGGGCTGCAAATTAAAAGTGGCATTAGAATTAGCTTCCAACACTACACCTTCAAAAAGTTTTGCATCAAGGAAAAGCAACAGGAAAACTTGTAAAAGCACTCTGCCAAAATGCATTCTAAGTCTATGGGAATGCATTTTGGTTAACATTAGCTGTATCTTTTTGGAAAGTTGTCAGGGCTGCAAATTAAAATGGCATTAGAATTAGCTTCCAACACTACACCTTCAAAAAGTTTTGCATCAAGGAAAAGCAACAGGAAAACTTGTAAAAGCACTCTGCCAAATGCATTCTAAGTCTATGGGAATGCATTTTGGATAACATTACCTGTAACTTTTTGAAAGTTGTCAGGGCTGCAAATTCAAAAGTGGCATTAGAATTAGCTTCCAACACTACACCTTCAAAAAGTTTTGCATCAGGAAAAGCAACAGGAAAACTTGCAAAGCACTCTGCCAAAATGCATTCTAAGTCTATGGGAATGCATTTTGGATAACATTACTGTAACTTTTTGGAAAGTTGTCAGGGCTGCAAATTCAAAAGTGGCATTAGAATTAGCTTCCAACACTACACCTTCAAAAAGTTTTGCATCAAGGAAAAGCAACAGGAAACTTACAATGCACTCTGCCAAAATGCCTTTTAAGTCTATAGGAATGCATACTGGTTAACATTAGCTGTAACTTTTTGAAAAGTTGTCAGGGCTGCAAATTCAAAGTGGCATTAGAATTAGCTTCCAACACTAGACCTTCAAACAAGTTTTGCATCTAGGAAAAGCAACAGGAAAACTTGCAAAAGCACTCTGCCAAAATGCATTCTAAGTCTATGGAATGCATTTTGGATAACATTAGCTGTAACTTTTTGGAAAGTTGTCAGGCTGCAAATTCAAAATGGCATTAGAATTAGCTTCCAACACTACACCTTCAAAAAGTTTTGCATCAAGGAAAAGCAACAGGAACACTTACAATGCACTCTGCCAAAATGCCTTTTAAGTCTATAGAATGCATACTGGTTAACATTAGCTGTAACTTTTTGAAAAGTTGTCAGAGCTTGTAAAAGCCGCTCTGCCAAAATGCATTTCTAAGTCTATGGGAATGCATTTTGGTTAACATTAGCTGTATCTTTTTGGAAAGTTGTCAGGGCTGCAAAATCAAAGTGGCATTAGAATTAGCTTCCAACACTACACCTTCAACAAGTTTTGCATCAAGGAAAAGCAACAGGAACACTTACAATGCACTCTGCCAAAATGCCTTTTAAGTGTATAGGAATGCATACTGGTTAACATTAGCTGTAACTTTTTGAAAAGTTGTCAGGGCTGCAAATTAAAAGTGGCATTAGAATTAGCTTCCAACACTAGACCTTCAACAAGTTTTGCATCTAGGAAAAGCAACAGGAAAACTTGCAAAAGCACTCTGCAAAATGCATTCTAAGTCTATGGGAATGCATTTTGGTTAACATTAGCTGTATCTTTTTGGAAAGTTGTCAGGGCTGCAAATTCAAATGGCATTAGAATTAGCTTCCAACACTACACCTTCAAAAAGTTTTGCATCAGGAAAAGCAACAGGAAAACTTGCAAAGCACTCTGCCAAAATGCATTCTAAGTCTATGGGAATGCATTTTGGTTAACATTAGCTGTACTTTTTGGAAAGTTTGTCAGGGCTGCAAATTCAAAGTGGCATTAGAATTAGCTTCCAACACTAGACCTTCAACAAGTTTTGCATCTAGGAAAAGCAACAGGAAACTTGCAAAAGCACTCTGCCAAAATGCATTCTAAGTCTATGGAATGCATTTTGGTTAACATTAGCCTGTAACTTTTTGGAAAAGTTGTCAGGGCTGCAAATTAAAAGTGGCATTAGAATTAGCTTCCAACACTAGACCTTCAACAAGTTTTGCATCAAGGAAAAGCAACAGGAAAACTTGCAAAAGCACTCTGCCAAAATGCATTCTAAGTCTATGGGAATGCATTTTGGTTAACATTAGCTGTATCTTTTTGGGAAAGTTGTCAGGGCTGCAAATTAAAAGTTGGCATTAGAATTAGCTTCCAACACTAGACCTTCAACAAGTTTGCATCAAGGAAAAGCAACAGGAAAAACTTGTAAAAGCACTCTGCCAAAATGCATTCTAAGTCTATGGGAATGCATTTTGGTTAACATTACCTGTATCTTTTTGGAAAGTTTGTCAAGGGCTGCAAATTCAAAATGGCATTAGAATTAGCTTCCAACACTAGACCTTCAACAAGTTTTGCATCAAGGAAAAGCAACAGGAAAACTTGCAAAGCACTCTGCCAAAATGCATTCTAAGTCTATGGGAATGCATTTTGGTTAACATTAGCTGTAACTTTTTGGAAAGTTGTCAGGGCTGCAAATTCAAAGTGGCATTAGAATTAGCTTCCAACACTAGACCTTCAACAAGTTTTGCATCTAGGAAAAGCAACAGGAAAACTTGTAAAAGCACTCTGCCAAAATGCATTCTAAGTCTATGGGAATGCATTTTGGATAACATTACTGTAACTTTTTGGAAAGTTGTCAGGGCTGCAAATTAAAAGTGGCATTAGAATTAGCTTCCAACACTACACCTTCAACAAGTTTTGCATCAAGGAAAAGCAACAGGAAACTTGTAAAAGCACTCTGCCAAAAATGCATTCTAAGTCTATGGGAATGCATTTTGGATTAACATTACCTGTAACTTTTTGGAAAGTTGTCAGGGCTGCAAATTCAAAAGTGGCATTAGAATTAGCTTCCAACACTACACCTTCAACAAGTTTTGCATCAAGGAAAAGCAACAGGAAAACTTCTAAAAGCACTCTGCCAAAATGCATTCTAAGTCTATGGGAATGCATTTTGGTTAACATTAGCTGTAACTTTTTGAAAGTTGTCAGGGCTGCAAATTAAAAGTGGCATTAGAATTAGCTTCCAACACTACACCTTCAACAAGTTTTGCATCTAGGAAAGCAACAGGAAAACTTGCAAAAGCACTCTGCCAAAATGCATTCTAAGTCTATGGGAATGCATTTTGGTTAACATTAGCTGTAACTTTTTGGAAAGTTGTCAGGGCTGCAAATTAAAAGTGGCATTAGAATTAGCTTCCAACACTACACCTTCAACAAGTTTTGCATCTAGGAAAAGCAACAGGAAAACTTGTAAAAGCACTCTGCAAAATGCATTCTAAGTCTATGGGAATGCATTTTGGATAACATTACCTGTAACTTTTTGGAAAGTTGTCAGGGCTGCAAATTAAAAGTGGCATTAGAATTAGCTTCCAACACTAGACTTTCAACAAGTTTTGCGTCAAGGAAAAGCAACAGGAAAACTTGTAAAAGCACTCTGCCAAAATGCATTCTAAGTCTATGGGAATGCATTTTGGTTAACATTAGCTGTATCTTTTTGGAAAGTTGTCAGGCTGCAAATTCAAAATGGCATGAGAATTAGCTTCCAACATTACACCTTCAAAAAGTTTTGCATCAAGGAAAAGCAACAGGAACACTTACAATGCACTCTGCCAAAATGCCTTTTAAGTCTATAGGAATGCATCTTGGTTAACATTAGCTGTAACTTTTTGAAAAGTTGTCAGGGCTGCAAATTCAAAAGTGGCATTAGAATTAGCTTCCAACACTAGACTTCAAAAGTTTTGCATCTAGGAAAAGCAACAGGAAAACTTGCAAAAGCACTCTGCCAAAATGCATTCTAAGTCTATGGGAATGCATTTTGGTTAACATTACCTGTACTTTTTGGAAAGTTGTCAGGGCTGCAAATTCAAAAGTGGCATTAGAATTAGCTTCCAACACTACACCTTCAAAAGTTTTGCATCAAGGAAAAGCAACAGGAAAACTTGCAAAGCACTCTGCCAAAATGCCTTCTAAGTCTATGGAATGCATTTGGTTAACATTAGCTGTAACTTTTTGAAAGTTGTCAGGGCTGCAAATTCAAAGTGGCATTAGAATTAGCTTCCAACACTAGACCTTCAACAAGTTTTGCATCTAGGAAAAGCAACAGGAAAACTTGCAAAAGCACTCTGCCAAAATGCATTCTAAGTCTATGGGAATGCATTTTGGATAACATTACTGTAACTTTTTGGAAAGTTGTCAGGGCTGCAAATTAAAAGTGGCATTAGAATTAGCTTCCAACACTACACCTTCAAAAGTTTTGCATCAAGGAAAAGCAACAGGAAAACTTGTAAAAGCACTCTGCCAAAATGCATTCTAAGTCTATGGGAATGCATTTTGGTTAACATTAGCTGTATCTTTTTGGAAAGTTGTCAGGGCTGCAAATTAAAAGTGGCATTAGAATTAGCTTCCAACACTAGACCTTCAACAAGTTTTGCATCTAGGAAAAGCAACAGGAAAACTTGCAAAAGCACTCTGCCAAAATGCATTCTAAGTCTATGGGAATGCATTTTGGATAACATTACCTGTAACTTTTTGGAAAGTTGTCAGGGCTGCAAATTCAAAAGTGGCATTAGAATTAGCTTCCAACACTACACCTTCAACAAGTTTTGCATCAAGGAAAAGCAACAGGAAAACTTGTAAAAGCACTCTGCCAAAATGCATTCTAAGTCTATGGGAATGCATTTTGGATAACATTAGCTGTAACTTTTTGGAAAGTTGTCAGGGCTGCAAATTCAAAATGGCATTAGAATTAGCTTCCAACACTACACCTTCAAAAAGTTTTGTATCAAGGAAAAGCAACAGGAACACTTACAATGCACTCTGCCAAAATGCCTTTTAAGTCTATAGGAATGCATTCTGGTTAACATTAGCTGTAACTTTTTGGAAAGTTGTCAGGGCTGCAAATTCAAAGTGGCATTAGAATTAGCTTCCAACACTACACCTTCAACAAGTTTTGCATCAAGGAAAAGCAACAGGAAACTTGCAAAGCACTCTGCCAAAATGCATTCTAAGTCTATGGGAATGCATTTTGGTTAACATTAGCTGTAACTTTTTGGAAAGTTGTCAGGGCTGCAAATTCAAAGTGGCATTAGAATTAGCTTCCAACACTAGACCTTCAACAAGTTTTGCATCTAGGAAAAGCAACAGGAAAACTTGCAAAAGCACTCTGCCAAAATGCATTCTAAGTCTATGGGAATGCATTTTGGATAACATTACCTGTAACTTTTTGGAAAGTTGTCAGGGCTGCAAATTCAAAATGGCATTAGAATTAGCTTCCAACACTACACCTTCAACAAGTTTTGCATCAAGGAAAAGCAACAGGAAAACTTGCAAAAGCACTCTGCCAAAATGCATTCTAAGTCTATGGGAATGCATTTTGGTTAACATTAGCTGTAACTTTTTGAAAAGTTGTCAGGGCTGCAAATTAAAAGTGGCATTAGAATTAGCTTCCAACACTAGACCTTCAAAAAGTTTTGCATCAAGGAAAAGCAACAGGAAAACTTGTAAAAGCACTCTGCCAAAATGCATTCTAAGTCTATGGGAATGCATTTTGGTTAACATTAGCTGTATCTTTTTGGAAAGTTGTCAGGGCTGCAAATTCAAAATGGCATTAGAATTAGCTTCCAACACTACACCTTCAACAAGTTTTGCATCAAGGAAAAGCAACAGGAAAACTTGCAAAAGCACTCTGCCAAAATGCATTCTAAGTCTATGGGAATGCATTTTGGTTAACATTAGCTGTAACTTTTTGGAAAGTTGTCAGGGCTGCAAATTCAAAAGTGGCATTAGAATTAGCTTCCAACACTAGACCTTCAACAAGTTTTGCATCAAGGAAAAGCAACAGGAAAACTTGCAAAGCACTCTGCCAAAATGCATTCTAAGTCTATGGGAATGCATTTTGGATAACATTAGCTGTAACTTTTTGGAAAGTTGTCAGGGCTGCAAATTAAAAGTGGCATTAGAATTAGCTTCCAACACTAGACCTTCAACAAGTTTTGCATCTAGGAAAAGCAACAGGAAAACTTGCAAAAGCACTCTGCCAAAATGCATTCTAAGTCTATGGGAATGCATTTTGGATAACATTACCTGTAACTTTTTGGAAAGTTGTCAGGGCTGCAAATTAAAAGTGGCATTAGAATTAGCTTCCAACACTACACCTTCAAAAAGTTTTGCATCAAGGAAAAGCAACAGGAAAACTTACAATGCACTCTGCCAAAATGCCTTTTAAGTCTATAGGAATGCATACTGGTTAACATTAGCTGTAACTTTTTGGAAAGTTGTCAGGGCTGCAAATTCAAAGTGGCATTAGAATTAGCTTCCAACACTAGACCTTCAACAAGTTTTGCATCAAGGAAAAGCAACAGGAAAACTTGCAAAAGCACTCTGCCAAAATGCATTCTAAGTCTATGGGAATGCATTTTGGTTAACATTAGCTGTAACTTTTTGGAAAGTTGTCAGGGCTGCAAATTAAAATGGCATTAGAATTAGCTTCCAACACTACACCTTCAAAAAGTTTTGCATCAAGGAAAAGCAACAGGAAAACTTGCAAAAGCACTCTGCCAAAATGCATTCTAAGTCTATGGGAATGCATTTGGTTAACATTAGCTGTAACTTTTTGGAAAGTTGTCAGGGCTGCAAATTAAAAGTGGCATTAGAATTAGCTTCCAACACTACACCTTCAAAAGTTTTGCATCAAGGAAAAGCAACAGGAAAACTTGCTAAAAGCACTCTGCCAAAATGCATTCTAAGTCTATGGGAATGCATTTTGGTTAACATTAGCTGTAACTTTTTGGAAAGTTGTCAGGGCTGCAAATTAAAGTGGCATTAGAATTAGCTTCCAACACTACACCTTCAACAAGTTTTGCATCAAGGAAAAGCAACAGGAAAACTTGCAAAAGCACTCTGCCAAAATGCATTCTAAGTCTATGGGAATGCATTTTGGATAACATTAGCTGTAACTTTTTGGAAAGTTGTCAGGGCTGCAAATTAAAAGTGGCATTAGAATTAGCTTCCAACACTACACCTTCAACAAGTTTTGCATCAAGGAAAAGCAACAGGAAAACTTGCAAAGCACTCTGCCAAAATGCATTCTAAGTCTATGGGAATGCATTTGGTTAACATTAGCTGTAACTTTTTGAAAGTTGTCAGGGCTGCAAATTCAAAGTGGCATTAGAATTAGCTTCCAACACTACACCTTCAACAAGTTTTGCATCTAGGAAAAGCAACAGGAAAACTTGCAAAAGCACTCTGCCAAAATGCATTCTAAGTCTATGGGAATGCATTTTGGTTAACATTAGCTGTAACTTTTTGAAAAGTTGTCAGGGCTGCAAATTAAAGTGGCATTAGAATTAGCTTCCAACACTAGACCTTCAACAAGTTTTGCATCAAGGAAAAGCAACAGGAAAACTTGCAAAAGCACTCTGCCAAAATGCATTCTAAGTCTATGGGAATGCATTTTGGATAACATTACCTGTAACTTTTTGGAAAGTTGTCAGGGCTGCAAATTCAAAAGTGGCATTAGAATTAGCTTCCAACACTACACCTTCAAAAAGTTTTGCATCAAGGAAAAGCAACAGGAACACTTACAATGCACTCTGCCAAAATGCCTTTTAAGTCTATAGGAATGCATACTGGTTAACATTAGCTGTAACTTTTTGAAAAGTTGTCAGGGCTGCAAATTAAAAGTGGCATTAGAATTAGCTTCCAACACTAGACCTTCAACAAGTTTTGCATCTAGGAAAAGCAACAGGAAAACTTGCAAAAGCACTCTGCCAAAATGCATTCTAAGTCTATGGGAATGCATTTTGGATAACATTAGCTGTAACTTTTTGGAAAGTTGTCAGGGCTGCAAATTCAAAATGGCATTAGAATTAGCTTCCAACACTACACCTTCAAAAAGTTTTGCATCAAGGAAAAGCAACAGGAACACTTACAATGCACTCTGCCAAAATGCCTTTTAAGTCTATAGGAATGCATACTGGTTAACATTAGCTGTAACTTTTTGAAAAGTTGTCAGGGCTGCAAATTCAAAGTGGCATTAGAATTAGCTTCCAACACTAACCTTCAACAAGTTTTGCATCTAGGAAAAGCAACAGGAAAACTTGCAAAAGCACTCTGCCAAAATGCATTCTAAGTCTATGGGAATGCATTTTGGATTAACATTACCTGTAACTTTTTGGAAAGTTGTCAGGGCTGCAAATTCAAAAGTGGCATTAGAATTAGCTTCCAACACTACACCTTCAACAAGTTTTGCATCAAGGAAAAGCAACAGGAAAACTTACAAAGCACTCTGCCAAAATGCATTCTAAGTCTATGGGAATGCATTTTGGTTAACATTAGCTGTAACTTTTTGAAAAGTTGTCAGGGCTGCAAATTCAAAAGTGGCATTAGAATTAGCTTCCAACACTACACCTTCAACAAGTTTTGCATCTAGGAAAAGCAACAGGAAAACTTGCAAAAGCACTCTGCCAAAATGCCATTCTAAGTCTATGGGAATGCATTTTGGTTAACATTAGCTGTAACTTTTTGAAAAGTTGTCAGGGCTGCAAATTCAAAGTGGCATTAGAATTAGCTTCCAACACTAGACCTTCAACAAGTTTTGCATCTAGGAAAAGCAACAGGAAAACTTGCAAAAGCACTCTGCCAAAATGCATTCTAAGTCTATGGGAATGCATTTTGGATAACATTAGCTGTAACTTTTTGGAAAGTTGTCAGGGCTGCAAATTCAAAATGGCATTAGAATTAGCTTCCAACACTACACCTTCAAAAAGTTTTGCATCAAGGAAAAGCAACAGGAACACTTACAATGCACTCTGCCAAAATGCCTTTTAAGTCTATAGGAATGCATACTGGTTAACATTAGCTGTAACTTTTTGAAAAGTTGTCAGGGCTGCAAATTCAAAGTGGCATTAGAATTAGCTTCCAACACTAGACCTTCAAAAGTTTTGCATCTAGGAAAAGCAACAGGAAAACTTGCAAAAGCACTCTGCCAAAATGCATTCTAAGTCTATGGGAATGCATTTTGGTTAACATTACCTGTATCTTTTTGGAAAGTTGTCAGGGCTGCAAATTCAAAATGGCATTAGAATTAGCTTCCAACACTACACCTTCAAAAGTTTTGCATCAAGGAAAAGCAACAGGAACACTTACAATGCACTCTGCCAAAATGCCTTTTAAGTCTATAGGAATGCATACTGGTTAACATTAGCTGTAACTTTTTGAAAAGTTGTCAGGGCTGCAAATTCAAAGTGGCATTAGAATTAGCTTCCAACACTACACCTTCAAAAAGTTTTGCATCAAGGAAAAGCAACAGGAAAACTTGCTAAAGCACTCTGCCAAAATGCATTCTAAGTCTATGGGAATGCATTTTGGTTAACATTACCTGTATCTTTTTGGAAAGTTGTCAGGGCTGCAAATTCAAAATGGCATTAGAATTAGCTTCCAACACTACACCTTCAACAAGTTTTGCATCTAGGAAAAGCAACAGGAAAACTTGCAAAAGCACTCTGCCAAAATGCCTTTTAAGTCTATAGGAATGCATACTGGTTAACATTAGCTGTAACTTTTTGAAAAGTTGTCAGGGCTGCAAATTCAAAGTGGCATTAGAATTAGCTTCCAACACTAGACCTTCAACAAGTTTTGCATCTAGGAAAAGCAACAGGAAAACTTGCAAAAGCACTCTGCCAAAATGCATTCTAAGTCTATGGGAATGCATTTTGGATAACATTACCTGTAACTTTTTGGAAAGTTGTCAGGGCTGCAAATTAAAAGTGGCATTAGAATTAGCTTCCAACACTACACCTTCAAAAAGTTTTGCATCAAGGAAAAGCAACAGGAACACTTACAATGCACTCTGCCAAAATGCTTTTTAAGTCTATAGGAATGCATACTGGTTAACATTAGCTGTAACTTTTTGAAAAGTTGTCAGGGCTGCAAATTCAAAGTGCAATAGAATTAGCTTCCAACACTACACCTTCAAAAAGTTTTGCATCAAGGAAAAGCAACAGGAAAACTTGCTAAAGCACTCTGCCAAAATGCATTCTAAGTCTATGGGAATGCATTTTGGTTAACATTAGCTGTATCTTTTTGGAAGTGTTGTCAGGGCTGCAAATTAAAAGTGGCAGTAGAATTAGCTTCCAACACTACACCTTCAACAAGTTTTGCATCAAGGAAAAACAACAGGAAAACTTGTAAAAGCACTCTGCCAAAATGCATTCTAAGTCTATGGGAATGCATTTTGGTTAACATTAGCTGTATCTTTTTGGAAAGTTGTCAGGGCTGCAAATTAAAAGTGGCATTAGAATTAGCTTCCAACACTACACCTTCAACAAGTTTTGCATCAAGGAAAAGCAACAGGAACACTTACAATGCACTCTGCCAAAATGCCTTTTAAGTGTATAGGAATGCATACTGGTTAACATTAGCTGTAACTTTTTGAAAAGTTGTCAGGGCTGCAAATTCAAAGTGGCATTAGAATTATCTTCCAACACTATACCTTCAACAAGTTTTGCATCTAGGAAAAAGCAACAGGAAAACTTGCAAAAGCACTCTGCCAAAATGCCTTTTAAGTCTATAGGAAAGCATACTGGTTAACATTAGCTATAACTTTTTGAAAAGTTGTCAGGGCTGCAAATTCAATGTGGCATTAGAATTAGCTTCCAACACTAGACCTTCAACAAGTTTTGCATCTAGGAAAAGCAACAGGAAAACTTGCAAAAGCACTCTGCCAAAATGCATTCTAAGTCTATGGGAATGCATTTTGGATAACATTAGCTGTAACTTTTTGGAAAGTTGTCAGGGCTGCAAATTCAAAATGGCATTAGAATTAGCTTCCAACACTACACCTTCAAAAAGTTTTGCATCAAGGAAAAGCAACAGGAACACTTACAATGCACTCTGCCAAAATGCCTTTTAAGTCTATAGGAATGCATACTGGTTAACATTAGCTGTAACTTTTTGAAAAGTTGTCAGGGCTGCAAATTCAAAGTGGCATTAGAATTAGCTTCCAACACTACACCTTCAAAAGTTTTGCATCAAGGAAAAGCAACAGGAAAACTTGCAAAAGCACTCTGCCAAAATGCATTCTAAGTCTATGGGAATGCATTTTGGTTAACATTAGCTGTATCTTTTTGGAAAGTTGTCAGGGCTGCAAATTCAAAATGGCATTAGAATTAGCTTCCAACACTACACCTTCAACAAGTTTTGCATCAAGGAAAAGCAACAGGAACACTTACAATGCACTCTGCCAAAATGCCTTTTAAGTCTATAGGAATGCATACTGGTTAACATTAGCTGTAACTTTTTGAAAGTTGTCAGGGCTGCAAATTCAAAGTGGCATTAGAATTAGCTTCCAACACTACACCTTCAAAAGTTTTGCATCAAGGAAAAGCAACAGGAAAACTTGCTAAAGCACTCTGCCAAAATGCATTCTAAGTCTATGGGAATGCATTTTGGTTAACATTACCTGTATCTTTTTGGAAAGTTGTCAGGGCTGCAAATTCAAAATGGCATTAGAATTAGCTTCCAACACTACACCTTCAACAAGTTTTGCATCAAGGAAAAGCAACAGGAACACTTACAATGCACTCTGCCAAAATGCCTTTTAAGTCTATAGGAATGCATACTGGTTAACATTAGCTGTAACTTTTTGAAAAGTTGTCAGGGCTGCAAATTCAAAGTGGCATTAGAATTAGCTTCCAACACTAGACCTTCAACAAGTTTTGCATCTAGGAAAAGCAACAGGAAAACTTGCAAAAGCACTCTGCCAAAATGCATTCTAAGTCTATGGGAATGCATTTTGGATAACATTACCTGTAACTTTTTGGAAAGTTGTCAGGGCTGCAAATTAAAAGTGGCATTAGAATTAGCTTCCAACACTACACCTTCAAAAAGTTTTGCATCAAGGAAAAGCAACAGGAAAACTTGTAAAAGCACTCTGCCAAAATGCATTCTAAGTCTATGGGAATGCATTTTGGTTAACATTAGCTGTATCTTTTTGGAAAGTTGTCAGGGCTGCAAATTCAAAATGGCATTAGAATTAGCTTCCAACACTACACCTTCAAAAAGTTTTGCATCAAGGAAAAGCAACAGGAACACTTACAATGCACTCTGCCAAAATGCCTTTTAAGTCTATAGGAATGCATACTGGTTAACATTAGCTGTAACTTTTTGAAAAGTTGTCAGGGCTGCAAATTCAAAGTGGCATTAGAATTAGCTTCCAACACTAGACCTTCAACAAGTTTTGCATCTAGGAAAAGCAACAGGAAAACTTGCAAAAGCACTCTGCCAAAATGCATTCTAAGTCTATGGGAATGCATTTTGGTTAACATTACCTGTATCTTTTTGGAAAGTTGTCAGGGCTGCAAATTCAAAAGTGGCATTAGAATTAGCTTCCAACACTACACCTTCAACAAGTTTTGCATCAAGGAAAAGCAACAGGAACACTTACAATGCACTCTGCCAAAATGCCTTTTAAGTCTATAGGAATGCATACTGGTTAACATTAGCTGTAACTTTTTGAAAAGTTGTCAGGGCTGCAAATTCAAAGTGGCATTAGAATTAGCTTCCAACACTAGACCTTCAACAAGTTTTGCATCTAGGAAAAGCAACAGGAAAACTTGCAAAAGCACTCTGCCAAAATGCATTCTAAGTCTATGGGAATGCATTTTGGTTAACATTAGCTGTAACTTTTTGAAAAGTTGTCAGGGCTGCAAATTCAAAGTGGCATTAGAATTAGCTTCCAACACTAGACCTTCAACAAGTTTTGCATCTAGGAAAAGCAACAGGAAAACTTGCAAAAGCACTCTGCCAAAATGCATTCTAAGTCTATGGGAATGCATTTTGGATAACATTAGCTGTATCTTTTTGGAAAGTTGTCAGGGCTGCAAATTCAAAATGGCATTAGAATTAGCTTCCAACACTACACCTTCAAAAAGTTTTGCATCAAGGAAAAGCAACAGGAACACTTACAATGCACTCTGCCAAAATGCCTTTTAAGTCTATAGGAATGCATACTGGTTAACATTAGCTGTAACTTTTTGAAAAGTTGTCAGGGCTGCAAATTCAAAGTGGCATTAGAATTAGCTTCCAACACTAGACCTTCAACAAGTTTTGCATCAAGGAAAAGCAACAGGAAAACTTGCAAAAGCACTCTGCCAAAATGCATTCTAAGTCTACGGGAATGCATTTTGGATAACATTACCTGTATCTTTTTGGAAAGTTGTCAGGGCTGCAAATTCAAAATGGCATTAGAATTAGCTTCCAACACTACACCTTCAAAAAGTTTTGCATCAAGGAAAAGCAACAGGAACACTTACAATGCACTCTGCCAAAATGCCTTTTAAGTCTATAGGAATGCATACTGGTTAACATTAGCTGTAACTTTTTGAAAAGTTGTCAGGTCTGCAAATTCAAAGTGGCATTAGAATTAGCTTCCAACACTACACCTTCAAAAGTTTTGCATCAAGGAAAAGCAACAGGAAAACTTGCTAAAGCACTCTGCCAAAATGCATTCTAAGTCTATGGGAATGCATTTTGGTTAACATTACCTGTATCTTTTTGGAAAGTTGTCAGGGCTGCAAATTCAAAATGGCATTAGAATTAGCTTCCAACACTACACCTTCAACAAGTTTTGCATCAAGGAAAAGCAACAGGAACACTTACAATGCACTCTGCCAAAATGCCTTTTAAGTCTATAGGAATGCATACTGGTTAACATTAGCTGTAACTTTTTGAAAAGTTGTCAGGGCTGCAAATTCAAAGTGGCATTAGAATTAGCTTCCAACACTAGACCTTCAACAAGTTTTGCATCTAGGAAAAGCAACAGGAAAACTTGCAAAAGCACTCTGCCAAAATGCCTTTTAAGTCTATAGGAATGCATACTGGTTAACATTAGCTGTAACTTTTTGAAAGTTGTCAGGGCTGCAAATTCAAAGTGGCATTAGAATTAGCTTCCAACACTAGACCTTCAACAAGTTTTGCATCTAGGAAAAGCAACAGGAAAACTTGCAAAAGCACTCTGCCAAAATGCATTCTAAGTCTATGGGAATGCATTTTGGATAACATTAGCTGTAACTTTTTGGAAAGTTGTCAGGGCTGCAAATTCAAAATGGCATTAGAATTAGCTTCCAACACTACACCTTCAAAAAGTTTTGCATCAAGGAAAAGCAACAGGAACACTTACAATGCACTCTGCCAAAATGCCTTTTAAGTGTATAGGAATGCATACTGGTTAACATTAGCTGTAACTTTTTGAAAAGTTGTCAGGGCTGCAAATTCAAAGTGGCATTAGAATTAGCTTCCAACACTATACCTTCAACAAGTTTTGCATCTAGGAAAAGCAACAGGAAAACTTGCAAAAGCACTCTGCCAAAATGCATTCTAAGTCTATGGGAATGCATTTTGGTTAACATTAGCTGTAACTTTTTGGAAAGTTGTCAGGGCTGCAAATTCAAAGTGGCATTAGAATTAGCTTCCAACACTAGACCTTCAACAAGTTTTGCATCTAGGAAAAGCAACAGGAAAACTTGCAAAAGCACTCTGCCAAAATGCATTCTAAGTCTATGGGAATGCATTTTGGATAACATTAGCTGTATCTTTTTGGAAAGTTGTCAGGGCTGCAAATTCAAAATGGCATTAGAATTAGCTTCCAACACTACACCTTCAAAAAGTTTTGCATCAAGGAAAAGCAACAGGAACACTTACAATGCACTCTGCCAAAATGCCTTTTAAGTCTATAGGAATGCATACTGGTTAACATTAGCTGTAACTTTTTGAAAAGTTGTCAGGGCTGCAAATTCAAAGTGGCATTAGAATTAGCTTCCAACACTAGACCTTCAACAAGTTTTGCATCTAGGAAAAGCAACAGGAAAACTTGCAAAAGCACTCTGCCAAAATGCATTCTAAGTCTATGGGAATGCATTTTGGATAACATTACCTGTATCTTTTTGGAAAGTTGTCAGGGCTGCAAATTCAAAATGGCATTAGAATTAGCTTCCAACACTACACCTTCAAAAAGTTTTGCATCAAGGAAAAGCAACAGGAACACTTACAATGCACTCTGCCAAAATGCCTTTTAAGTCTATAGGAATGCATACTGGTTAACATTAGCTGTAACTTTTTGAAAAGTTGTCAGGGCTGCAAATTCAAAGTGGCATTAGAATTAGCTTCCAACACTAGACCTTCAAAAAGTTTTGCATCAAGGAAAAGCAACAGGAAAACTTGCAAAAGCACTCTGCCAAAATGCATTCTAAGTCTATGGGAATGCATTTTGGTTAACATTACCTGTATCTTTTTGGAAAGTTGTCAGGGCTGCAAATTCAAAATGGCATTAGAATTAGCTTCCAACACTACACCTTCAACAAGTTTTGCATCTAGGAAAAAGCAACAGGAAAACTTGCAAAAGCACTCTGCCAAAATGCCTTTTAAGTCTATAGGAATGCATACTGGTTAACATTAGCTGTAACTTTTTGAAAAGTTGTCAGGGCTGCAAATTCAAAGTGGCATTAGAATTAGCTTCCAACACTAGACCTTCAACAAGTTTTGCATCTAGGAAAAGCAACAGGAAAACTTGCAAAAGCACTCTGCCAAAATGCATTCTAAGTCTATGGGAATGCATTTTGGTTAACATTAGCTGTATCTTTTTGGAAAGTTGTCAGGGCTGCAAATTAAAAGTGGCATTAGAATTAGCTTCCAACACTACACCTTCAACAAGTTTTGCATCAAGGAAAAGCAACAGGAAAACTTGTAAAAGCACTCTGCCAAAATGCATTCTAAGTCTATGGGAATGCATTTTGGTTAACATTAGCTGTAACTTTTTGGAAAGTTGTCAGGGCTGCAAATTAAAAGTGGCATTAGAATTAGCTTCCAACACTACACCTTCAACAAGTTTTGCATCTAGGAAAAGCAACAGGAAAACTTGCAAAAGCACTCTGCCAAAATGCATTCTAAGTCTATGGGAATGCATTTTGGATAACATTACCTGTAACTTTTTGGAAAGTTGTCAGGGCTGCAAATTAAAAGTGGCAGTAGAATTAGCTTCCAACACTACACCTTCAAAAAGTTTTGCATCAAGGAAAAGCAACAGGAACACTTACAATGCACTCTGCCAAAATGCTTTTAAGTCTATAGGAATGCATACTGGTTAACATTAGCTGTAACTTTTTGAAAAGTTGTCAGGTCTGCAAATTCAATTCAATCAATTAGCTTCCAACACTACACCTTCAAAAAGTTTTGCATCAAGGAAAAGCAACAGGAAAACTTGCTAAAGCACTCTGCCAAAATGCATTCTAAGTCTATGGGAATGCATTTTGGTTAACATTAGCTGTATCTTTTTGGAAAGTTGTCAGGGCTGCAAATTAAAAGTGGCATTAGAATTAGCTTCCAACACTACACCTTCAACAAGTTTTGCATCAAGGAAAAGCAACAGGAAAACTTGTAAAAGCACTCTGCCAAAATGCATTCTAAGTCTATGGGAATGCATTTTGGTTAACATTAGCTGTATCTTTTTGGAAAGTTGTCAGGGCTGCAAATTAAAAGTGGCATTAGAATTAGCTTCCAACACTACACCTTCAACAAGTTTTGCATCAAGGAAAAGCAACAGGAACACTTACAATGCACTCTGCCAAAATGCCTTTTAAGTCTATAGGAATGCATACTGGTTAACATTAGCTGTAACTTTTTGAAAAGTTGTCAGGGCTGCAAATTCAAAGTGGCATTAGAATTAGCTTCCAACACTATACCTTCAACAAGTTTTGCATCTAGGAAAAAGCAACAGGAAAACTTGCAAAAGCACTCTGCCAAAATGCCTTTTAAGTCTATAGGAAAGCATACTGGTTAACATTAGCTGTAACTTTTTGAAAAGTTGTCAGGGCTGCAAATTCAATGTGGCATTAGAATTAGCTTCCAACACTAGACCTTCAACAAGTTTTGCATCTAGGAAAAGCAACAGGAAAACTTGCAAAAGCACTCTGCCAAAATGCATTCTAAGTCTATGGGAATGCATTTTGGATAACATTACCTGTAACTTTTTGGAAAGTTGTCAGGGCTGCAAATTCAAAATGGCATTAGAATTAGCTTCCAACACTACACCTTCAAAAAGTTTTGCATCAAGGAAAAGCAACAGGAACACTTACAATGCACTCTGCCAAAATGCCTTTTAAGTGTATAGGAATGCATACTGGTTAACATTAGCTGTAACTTTTTGAAAAGTTGTCAGGGCTGCAAATTCAAAGTGGCATTAGAATTAGCTTCCAACACTAGACCTTCAACAAGTTTTGCATCTAGGAAAAGCAACAGGAAAACTTGCAAAAGCACTCTGCCAAAATGCATTCTAAGTCTATGGGAATGCATTTTGGATAACATTAGCTGTATCTTTTTGGAAAGTTGTCAGGGCTGCAAATTCAAAATGGCATTAGAATTAGCTTCCAACATTACACCTTCAAAAAGTTTTGCATCAAGGAAAAGCAACAGGAACACTTACAATGCACTCTGCCAAAATGCCTTTTAAGTGTATAGGAATGCATACTGGTTAACATTAGCTGTAACTTTTTGAAAAGTTGTCAGGTCTGCAAATTCAAAGTGGCATTAGAATTAGCTTCCAACACTACACCTTCAAAAAGTTTTGCATCAAGGAAAAGCAACAGGAAAACTTGCTAAAAGCACTCTGCCAAAATGCATTCTAAGTCTATGGGAATGCATTTTGGTTAACATTACCTGTATCTTTTTGGAAAGTTGTCAGGGCTGCAAATTCAAAAGTGGCATTAGAATTAGCTTCCAACACTACACCTTCAACAAGTTTTGCATCAAGGAAAAGCAACAGGAAAACTTGCAAAAGCACTCTGCCAAAATGCCTTTTAAGTCTATAGGAATGCATACTGGTTAACATTAGCTGTAACTTTTTGAAAAGTTGTCAGGGCTGCAAATTCAAAGTGGCATTAGAATTAGCTTCCAACACTAGACCTTCAACAAGTTTTGCATCTAGGAAAAGCAACAGGAAAACTTGCAAAAGCACTCTGCCAAAATGCCTTTTAAGTCTATAGGAAAGCATACTGGTTAACATTAGCTGTAACTTTTTGAAAAGTTGTCAGGGCTGCAAATTCAATGTGGCATTAGAATTAGCTTCCAACACTAGACCTTCAACAAGTTTTGCATCAAGGAAAAGCAACAGGAAAACTTGTAAAAGCACTCTGCCAAAATGCATTCTAAGTCTATGGGAATGCATTTTGGTTAACATTAGCTGTATCTTTTTGGAAAGTTGTCAGGGCTGCAAATTAAAAGTGGCATTAGAATTAGCTTCCAACACTACACCTTCAACAAGTTTTGCATCAAGGAAAAGCAACAGGAACACTTACAATGCACTCTGCCAAAATGCCTTTTAAGTGTATAGGAATGCATACTGGTTAACATTAGCTGTAACTTTTTGAAAAGTTGTCAGGGCTGCAAATTCAAAGTGGCATTAGAATTATCTTCCAACACTATACCTTCAACAAGTTTTGCATCTAGGAAAAAGCAACAGGAAAACTTGCAAAAGCACTCTGCCAAAATGCCTTTTAAGTCTATAGGAATGCATACTGGTTAACATTAGCTGTAACTTTTTGAAAAGTTGTCAGGGCTGCAAATTCAATGTGGCATTAGAATTAGCTTCCAACACTAGACCTTCAACAAGTTTTGCATCTAGGAAAAGCAACAGGAAAACTTGCAAAAGCACTCTGCCAAAATGCATTCTAAGTCTATGGGAATGCATTTTGGATAACATTACCTGTAACTTTTTGGAAAGTTGTCAGGGCTGCAAATTCAAAATGGCATTAGAATTAGCTTCCAACACTACACCTTCAAAAAGTTTTGCATCAAGGAAAAGCAACAGGAACACTTACAATGCACTCTGCCAAAATGCCTTTTAAGTCTATAGGAATGCATACTGGTTAACATTAGCTGTAACTTTTTGAAAAGTTGTCAGGGCTGCAAATTCAAAGTGGCATTAGAATTAGCTTCCAACACTAGACCTTCAAAAAGTTTTGCATCAAGGAAAAGCAACAGGAAAACTTGCAAAAGCACTCTGCCAAAATGCATTCTAAGTCTATGGGAATGCATTTTGGTTAACATTACCTGTATCTTTTTGGAAAGTTGTCAGGGCTGCAAATTCAAAATGGCATTAGAATTAGCTTCCAACACTACACCTTCAACAAGTTTTGCATCAAGGAAAAGCAACAGGAACACTTACAATGCACTCTGCCAAAATGCCTTTTAAGTCTATAGGAATGCATACTGGTTAACATTAGCTGTAACTTTTTGAAAAGTTGTCAGGTCTGCAAATTCAAAGTGGCATTAGAATTAGCTTCCAACACTACACCTTCAAAAAGTTTTGCATCAAGGAAAAGCAACAGGAAAACTTGCTAAAGCACTCTGCCAAAATGCATTCTAAGTCTATGGGAATGCATTTTGGTTAACATTACCTGTATCTTTTTGGAAAGTTGTCAGGGCTGCAAATTCAAAATGGCATTAGAATTAGCTTCCAACACTACACCTTCAACAAGTTTTGCATCAAGGAAAAGCAACAGGAAAACTTGCAAAAGCACTCTGCCAAAATGCATTCTAAGTCTATGGGAATGCATTTTGGATAACATTACCTGTAACTTTTTGGAAAGTTGTCAGGGCTGCAAATTAAAAGTGGCAGTAGAATTAGCTTCCAACACTACACCTTCAAAAAGTTTTGCATCAAGGAAAAGCAACAGGAACACTTACAATGCACTCTGCCAAAATGCTTTTTAAGTCTATAGGAATGCATACTGGTTAACATTAGCTGTAACTTTTTGAAAAGTTGTCAGGGCTGCAAATTCAATGTGGCATTAGAATTAGCTTCCAACACTAGACCTTCAACAAGTTTTGCATCTAGGAAAAGCAACAGGAAAACTTGCAAAAGCACTCTGCCAAAATGCATTCTAAGTCTATGGGAATGCATTTTGGATAACATTACCTGTATCTTTTTGGAAAGTTGTCAGGGCTGCAAATTCAAAATGGCATTAGAATTAGCTTCCAACACTACACCTTCAAAAAGTTTTGCATCAAGGAAAAGCAACAGGAAAACTTGCAAAAGCACTCTGCCAAAATGCCTTTTAAGTCTATAGGAATGCATACTGGTTAACATTAGCTGTAACTTTTTGAAAAGTTGTCAGGGCTGCAAATTCAAAGTGGCATTAGAATTAGCTTCCAACACTAGACCTTCAACAAGTTTTGCATCTAGGAAAAGCAACAGGAAAACTTGCAAAAGCACTCTGCCAAAATGCATTCTAAGTCTATGGGAATGCATTTTGGTTAACATTAGCTGTATCTTTTTGGAGTGTTGTCAGGGCTGCAAATTAAAAGTGGCAGTAGAATTAGCTTCCAACACTACACCTTCAACAAGTTTTGCATCAAGGAAAACAACAGGAAAACTTGTAAAAGCACTCTGCCAAAATGCATTCTAAGTCTATGGGAATGCATTTTGGTTAACATTAGCTGTATCTTTTTGGAAAGTTGTCAGGGCTGCAAATTAAAAGTGGCATTAGAATTAGCTTCCAACACTACACCTTCAACAAGTTTTGCATCAAGGAAAAGCAACAGGAACACTTACAATGCACTCTGCCAAAATGCCTTTTAAGTGTATAGGAATGCATACTGGTTAACATTAGCTGTAACTTTTTGAAAAGTTGTCAGGGCTGCAAATTCAAAGTGGCATTAGAATTATCTTCCAACACTATACCTTCAACAAGTTTTGCATCTAGGAAAAAGCAACAGGAAAACTTGCAAAAGCACTCTGCCAAAATGCCTTTTAAGTCTATAGGAAAGCATACTGGTTAACATTAGCTGTAACTTTTTGAAAAGTTGTCAGGGCTGCAAATTCAATGTGGCATTAGAATTAGCTTCCAACACTAGACCTTCAACAAGTTTTGCATCTAGGAAAAGCAACAGGAAAACTTGCAAAAGCACTCTGCCAAAATGCATTCTAAGTCTATGGGAATGCATTTTGGATAACATTACCTGTAACTTTTTGGAAAGTTGTCAGGGCTGCAAATTCAAAATGGCATTAGAATTAGCTTCCAACACTACACCTTCAAAAAGTTTTGCATCAAGGAAAAGCAACAGGAACACTTACAATGCACTCTGCCAAAATGCCTTTTAAGTCTATAGGAATGCATACTGGTTAACATTAGCTGTAACTTTTTGAAAAGTTGTCAGGGCTGCAAATTCAAAGTGGCATTAGAATTAGCTTCCAACACTACACCTTCAAAAAGTTTTGCATCAAGGAAAAGCAACAGGAAAACTTGTAAAAGCACTCTGCCAAAATGCATTCTAAGTCTATGGGAATGCATTTTGGTTAACATTACCTGTATCTTTTTGGAAAGTTGTCAGGGCTGCAAATTCAAAATGGCATTAGAATTAGCTTCCAACACTACACCTTCAACAAGTTTTGCATCAAGGAAAAGCAACAGGAACACTTACAATGCACTCTGCCAAAATGCCTTTTAAGTCTATAGGAATGCATACTGGTTAACATTAGCTGTAACTTTTTGAAAAGTTGTCAGGTCTGCAAATTCAAAGTGGCATTAGAATTAGCTTCCAACACTACACCTTCAAAAAGTTTTGCATCAAGGAAAAGCAACAGGAAAACTTGCTAAAGCACTCTGCCAAAATGCATTCTAAGTCTATGGGAATGCATTTTGGTTAACATTACCTGTATCTTTTTGGAAAGTTGTCAGGGCTGCAAATTCAAAATGGCATTAGAATTAGCTTCCAACACTACACCTTCAACAAGTTTTGCATCAAGGAAAAGCAACAGGAAAACTTGCAAAAGCACTCTGCCAAAATGCATTCTAAGTCTATGGGAATGCATTTTGGATAACATTACCTGTAACTTTTTGGAAAGTTGTCAGGGCTGCAAATTAAAAGTGGCATTAGAATTAGCTTCCAACACTACACCTTCAAAAAGTTTTGCATCAAGGAAAAGCAACAGGAACACTTACAATGCACTCTGCCAAAATGCTTTTAAGTCTATAGGAATGCATACTGGTTAACATTAGCTGTAACTTTTTGAAAAGTTGTCAGGGCTGCAAATTCAAAGTGGCATTAGAATTAGCTTCCAACACTAGACCTTCAACAAGTTTTGCATCTAGGAAAAGCAACAGGAAAACTTGCAAAAGCACTCTGCCAAAATGCATTCTAAGTCTATGGGAATGCATTTTGGATAACATTACCTGTAACTTTTTGGAAAGTTGTCAGGGCTGCAAATTCAAAATGGCATTAGAATTAGCTTCCAACACTACACCTTCAAAAAGTTTTGCATCAAGGAAAAGCAACAGGAACACTTACAATGCACTCTGCCAAAATGCCTTTTAAGTCTATAGGAATGCATACTGGTTAACATTAGCTGTAACTTTTTGAAAAGTTGTCAGGGCTGCAAATTCAAAGTGGCATTAGAATTAGCTTCCAACACTAGACCTTCAACAAGTTTTGCATCTAGGAAAAGCAACAGGAAAACTTGCAAAAGCACTCTGCCAAAATGCATTCTAAGTCTATGGGAATGCATTTTGGATAACATTACCTGTAACTTTTTGGAAAGTTGTCAGGGCTGCAAATTAAAAGTGGCATTAGAATTAGCTTCCAACACTACACCTTCAAAAAGTTTTGCATCAAGGAAAAGCAACAGGAACACTTACAATGCACTCTGCCAAAATGCCTTTTAAGTCTATAGGAATGCATACTGGTTAACATTAGCTGTAACTTTTTGAAAAGTTGTCAGGGCTGCAAATTCAAAGTGGCATTAGAATTAGCTTCCAACACTAGACCTTCAACAAGTTTTGCATCTAGGAAAAGCAACAGGAAAACTTGCAAAAGCACTCTGCCAAAATGCATTCTAAGTCTATGGGAATGCATTTTGGATAACATTAGCTGTATCTTTTTGGAAAGTTGTCAGGGCTGCAAATTCAAAATGGCATTAGAATTAGCTTCCAACATTACACCTTCAAAAAGTTTTGCATCAAGGAAAAGCAACAGGAACACTTACAATGCACTCTGCCAAAATGCCTTTTAAGTCTATAGGAATGCATACTGGTTAACATTAGCTGTAACTTTTTGAAAAGTTGTCAGGGCTGCAAATTCAAAGTGGCATTAGAATTAGCTTCCAACACTAGACCTTCAACAAGTTTTGCATCTAGGAAAAGCAACAGGAAAACTTGCAAAAGCACTCTGCCAAAATGCATTCTAAGTCTATGGGAATGCATTTTGGATAACATTACCTGTAACTTTTTGGAAAGTTGTCAGGGCTGCAAATTAAAAGTGGCAGTAGAATTAGCTTCCAACACTACACCTTCAAAAAGTTTTGCATCAAGGAAAAGCAACAGGAACACTTACAATGCACTCTGCCAAAATGCCTTTTAAGTCTATAGGAATGCATACTGGTTAACATTAGCTGTAACTTTTTGAAAAGTTGTCAGGGCTGCAAATTCAAAGTGGCATTAGAATTAGCTTCCAACACTAGACCTTCAACAAGTTTTGCATCTAGGAAAAGCAACAGGAAAACTTGCAAAAGCACTCTGCCAAAATGCATTCTAAGTCTATGGGAATGCATTTTGGATAACATTAGCTGTATCTTTTTGGAAAGTTGTCAGGGCTGCAAATTCAAAATGGCATTAGAATTAGCTTCCAACATTACACCTTCAAAAAGTTTTACATCAAGGAAAAGCAACAGGAACACTTACAATGCACTCTGCCAAAATGCCTTTTAAGTGTATAGGAATGCATACTGGTTAACATTAGCTGTAACTTTTTGAAAAGTTGTCAGGTCTGCAAATTCAAAGTGGCATTAGAATTAGCTTCCAACACTACACCTTCAAAAAGTTTTGCATCAAGGAAAAGCAACAGGAAAACTTGCTAAAGCACTCTGCCAAAATGCATTCTAAGTCTATGGGAATGCATTTTGGTTAACATAACCTGTATCTTTTTGGAAAGTTGTCAGGGCTGCAAATTCAAAATGGCATTAGAATTAGCTTCCAACACTACACCTTCAACAAGTTTTGCATCAAGGAAAAGCAACAGGAACACTTACAATGCACTCTGCCAAAATGCCTTTTAAGTGTATAGGAATGCATACTGGTTAACATTAGCTGTAACTTTTTGAAAAGTTGTCAGGGCTGCAAATTCAATGTGGCATTAGAATTAGCTTCCAACACTAGACCTTCAACAAGTTTTGCATCTAGGAAAAGCAACAGGAAAACTTGCAAAAGCACTCTGCCAAAATGCATTCTAAGTCTATGGGAATGCATTTTGGATAACATTAGCTGTATCTTTTATGAAAGTTGTCAGGGCTGCAAATTCAAAATGGCATTAGAATTAGCTTCCAACACTACACCTTCAAAAAGTTTTGCATCAAGGAAAAAGCAACAGGAAAACTTGCAAAAGCACTCTGCCAAAATGCATTCTAAGTCTATGGGAATGCATTTTGGATAACATTACCTGTAACTTTTTGGAGTGTTGTCAGGGCTGCAAATTAAAAGTGGCAGTAGAATTAGCTTCCAACACTAGACCTTCAACAAGTTTTGCATCTAGGAAAAGCAACAGGAAAACTTGCAAAAGCACTCTGCCAAAATGCATTCTAAGTCTATGGGAATGCATTTTGGATAACATTAGCTGTATCTTTTTGGAAAGTTGTCAGGGCTGCAAATTAAAAGTGGCAGTAGAATTAGCTTCCAACACTACACCTTCAACAAGTTTTGCATCAAGGAAAAGCAACAGGAAAACTTGTAAAAGCACTCTGCCAAAATGCATTCTAAGTCTATGGGAATGCATTTTGGTTAACATTAGCTGTATCTTTTTGGAAAGTTGTCAGGGCTGCAAATTAAAAGTGGCATTAGAATTAGCTTCCAACACTACACCTTCAACAAGTTTTGCATCAAGGAAAAGCAACAGGAACACTTACAATGCACTCTGCCAAAATGCCTTTTAAGTGTATAGGAATGCATACTGGTTAACATTAGCTGTAACTTTTTGAAAAGTTGTCAGGGCTGCAAATTCAAAGTGGCATTAG
Organism: Xenopus laevis; assembly: GCF_017654675.1. Classification (NCBI taxonomy): domain Eukaryota; kingdom Metazoa; phylum Chordata; class Amphibia; order Anura; family Pipidae; genus Xenopus; species Xenopus laevis. Next base: position 54,905,408 of record NC_054374.1, on the reverse strand, counting down.
AATTATCTTCCAACACTATACCTTCAACAAGTTTTGCATCTAGGAAAAAGCAACAGGAAAACTTGCAAAAGCACTCTGCCAAAATGCCTTTTAAGTCTATAGGAAAGCATACTGGTTAACATTAGCTATAACTTTTTGAAAAGTTGTCAGGGCTGCAAATTCAATGTGGCATTAGAATTAGCTTCCAACACTAGACCTTCAACAAGTTTTGCATCTAGGAAAAGCAACAGGAAAACTTGCAAAAGCACTCTGCCAAAGTGCATTCTAAGTCTATGGGAATGCATTTTGGATAACATTACCTGTAACTTTTTGGAAAGTTGTCAGGGCTGCAAATTCAAAATGGCATTAGAATTAGCTTCCAACACTACACCTTCAAAAAGTTTTGCATCAAGGAAAAGCAACAGGAACACTTACAATGCACTCTGCCAAAATGCCTTTTAAGTGTATAGGAATGCATACTGGTTAACATTAGCTGTAACTTTTTGAAAAGTTGTCAGGGCTGCAAATTCAAAGTGGCATTAGAATTATCTTCCAACACTATACCTTCAACAAGTTTTGCATCTAGGAAAAAGCAACAGGAAAACTTGCAAAAGCACTCTGCCAAAATGCCTTTTAAGTCTATAGGAAAGCATACTGGTTAACATTAGCTGTAACTTTTTGAAAAGTTGTCAGGGCTGCAAATTCAATGTGGCATTAGAATTAGCTTCCAACACTAGACCTTCAACAAGTTTTGCATCTAGGAAAAGCAACAGGAAAACTTGCAAAAGCACTCTGCCAAAATGCATTCTAAGTCTATGGGAATGCATTTTGGATAACATTACCTGTAACTTTTTGGAAAGTTGTCAGGGCTGCAAATTAAAAGTGGCAGTAGAATTAGCTTCCAACACTACACCTTCAAAAAGTTTTGCATCAAGGAAAAGCAACAGGAACACTTACAATGCACTCTGCCAAAATGCCTTTTAAGTCTATAGGAATGCATACTGGTTAACATTAGCTGTAACTTTTTGAAAAGTTGTCAGGGCTGCAAATTCAAAGTGGCATTAGAATTAGCTTCCAACACTAGACCTTCAACAAGTTTTGCATCTAGGAAAAGCAACAGGAAAACTTGCAAAAGCACTCTGCCAAAATGCATTCTAAGTCTACGGGAATGCATTTTGGATAACATTAGCTGTATCTTTTTGGAAAGTTGTCAGGGCTGCAAATTCAAAATGGCATTAGAATTAGCTTCCAAGATTACACCTTCAAAAAGTTTTACATCAAGGAAAAGCAACAGGAACACTTACAATGCACTCTGCCAAAATGCCTTTTAAGTGTATAGGAATGCATACTGGTTAACATTAGCTGTAACTTTTTGAAAAGTTGTCAGGTCTGCAAATTCAAAGTGGCATTAGAATTAGCTTCCAACACTACACCTTCAAAAAGTTTTGCATCAAGGAAAAGCAACAGGAAAACTTGCTAAAGCACTCTGCCAAAATGCATTCTAAGTCTATGGGAATGCATTTTGGTTAACATTACCTGTATCTTTTTGGAAAGTTGTCAGGGCTGCAAATTCAAAATGGCATTAGAATTAGCTTCCAACACTACACCTTCAACAAGTTTTGCATCAAGGAAAAGCAACAGGAACACTTACAATGCACTCTGCCAAAATGCCTTTTAAGTGTATAGGAATGCATACTGGTTAACATTAGCTGTAACTTTTTGAAAAGTTGTCAGGGCTGCAAATTCAAAGTGGCATTAGAATTATCTTCCAACACTATACCTTCAACAAGTTTTGCATCTAGGAAAAAGCAACAGGAAAACTTGCAAAAGCACTCTGCCAAAATGCCTTTTAAGTCTATAGGAAAGCATACTGGTTAACATTAGCTGTAACTTTTTGAAAAGTTGTCAGGGCTGCAAATTCAATGTGGCATTAGAATTAGCTTCCAACACTAGACCTTCAACAAGTTTTGCATCTAGGAAAAGCAACAGGAAAACTTGCAAAAGCACTCTGCCAAAATGCATTCTAAGTCTATGGGAATGCATTTTGGATAACATTACCTGTAACTTTTTGGAAAGTTGTCAGGGCTGCAAATTAAAAGTGGCAGTAGAATTAGCTTCCAACACTACACCTTCAAAAAGTTTTGCATCAAGGAAAAGCAACAGGAACACTTACAATGCACTCTGCCAAAATGCCTTTTAAGTCTATAGGAATGCATACTGGTTAACATTAGCTGTAACTTTTTGAAAAGTTGTCAGGGCTGCAAATTCAAAGTGGCATTAGAATTAGCTTCCAACACTAGACCTTCAACAAGTTTTGCATCTAGGAAAAGCAACAGGAAAACTTGCAAAAGCACTCTGCCAAAATGCATTCTAAGTCTATGGGAATGCATTTTGGATAACATTAGCTGTATCTTTTTGGAAAGTTGTCAGGGCTGCAAATTCAAAATGGCATTAGAATTAGCTTCCAACACTACACCTTCAAAAAGTTTTGCATCAAGGAAAAGCAACAGGAACACTTACAATGCACTCTGCCAAAATGCCTTTTAAGTGTATAGGAATGCATACTGGTTAACATTAGCTGTAACTTTTTGAAAAGTTGTCAGGGCTGCAAATTCAAAGTGGCATTAGAATTAGCTTCCAACACTACACCTTCAACAAGTTTTGCATCAAGGAAAAGCAACAGGAAAACTTGCAAAAGCACTCTGCCAAAATGCATTCTAAGTCTATGGGAATGCATTTTGGTTAACATTAGCTGTAACTTTTTGAAAGTTGTCAGGGCTGCAAATTCAAAGTGGCATTAGAATTAGCTTCCAACACTAGACCTTCAACAAGTTTTGCATCAAGGAAAAGCAACAGGAAAACTTGCAAAAGCACTCTGCCAAAATGCATTCTAAGTCTATGGGAATGCATTTTGGTTAACATTACCTGTAACTTTTTGGAAAGTTGTCAGGGCTGCAAATTCAAAATGGCATTAGAATTAGCTTCCAACACTACACCTTCAAAAAGTTTTGCATCAAGGAAAAGCAACAGGAACACTTACAATGCACTCTGCCAAAATGCCTTTTAAGTCTATAGGAATGCATACTGGTTAACATTAGCTGTAACTTTTTGAAAAGTTGTCAGGGCTGCAAATTCAAAGTGGCATTAGAATTAGCTTCCAACACTAGACCTTCAACAAGTTTTGCATCTAGGAAAAGCAACAGGAAAACTTGCAAAAGCACTCTGCCAAAATGCATTCTAAGTCTATGGGAATGCATTTTGGATAACATTACCTGTAACTTTTTGGAAAGTTGTCAGGGCTGCAAATTAAAAGTGGCATTAGAATTAGCTTCCAACACTAGACCTTCAACAAGTTTTGCATCAAGGAAAAGCAACAGGAAAACTTGCAAAAGCACTCTGCCAAAATGCATTCTAAGTCTATGGGAATGCATTTTGGATAACATTAGCTGTAACTTTTTGGAAAGTTGTCAGGGCTGCAAATTAAAAGTGGCATTAGAATTAGCTTCCAACACTACACCTTCAACAAGTTTTGCATCAAGGAAAAGCAACAGGAAAACTTGTAAAAGCACTCTGCCAAAATGCATTCTAAGTCTATGGGAATGCATTTTGGTTAACATTAGCTGTATCTTTTTGGAAAGTTGTCAGGGCTGCAAATTAAAAGTGGCATTAGAATTAGCTTCCAACACTACACCTTCAACAAGTTTTGCATCAAGGAAAAGCAACAGGAACACTTACAATGCACTCTGCCAAAATGCCTTTTAAGTGTATAGGAATGCATACTGGTTAACATTAGCTGTAACTTTTTGAAAAGTTGTCAGGGCTGCAAATTCAAAGTGGCATTAGAATTATCTTCCAACACTATACCTTCAACAAGTTTTGCATCTAGGAAAAAGCAACAGGAAAACTTGCAAAAGCACTCTGCCAAAATGCCTTTTAAGTCTATAGGAAAGCATACTGGTTAACATTAGCTATAACTTTTTGAAAAGTTGTCAGGGCTGCAAATTCAATGTGGCATTAGAATTAGCTTCCAACACTAGACCTTCAACAAGTTTTGCATCTAGGAAAAGCAACAGGAAAACTTGCAAAAGCACTCTGCCAAAGTGCATTCTAAGTCTATGGGAATGCATTTTGGATAACATTACCTGTAACTTTTTGGAAAGTTGTCAGGGCTGCAAATTCAAAATGGCATTAGAATTAGCTTCCAACACTACACCTTCAAAAAGTTTTGCATCAAGGAAAAGCAACAGGAACACTTACAATGCACTCTGCCAAAATGCCTTTTAAGTGTATAGGAATGCATACTGGTTAACATTAGCTGTAACTTTTTGAAAAGTTGTCAGGGCTGCAAATTCAAAGTGGCATTAGAATTATCTTCCAACACTATACCTTCAACAAGTTTTGCATCTAGGAAAAAGCAACAGGAAAACTTGCAAAAGCACTCTGCCAAAATGCCTTTTAAGTCTATAGGAAAGCATACTGGTTAACATTAGCTGTAACTTTTTGAAAAGTTGTCAGGGCTGCAAATTCAATGTGGCATTAGAATTAGCTTCCAACACTAGACCTTCAACAAGTTTTGCATCTAGGAAAAGCAACAGGAAAACTTGCAAAAGCACTCTGCCAAAATGCATTCTAAGTCTATGGGAATGCATTTTGGATAACATTACCTGTAACTTTTTGGAAAGTTGTCAGGGCTGCAAATTAAAAGTGGCAGTAGAATTAGCTTCCAACACTACACCTTCAAAAAGTTTTGCATCAAGGAAAAGCAACAGGAACACTTACAATGCACTCTGCCAAAATGCTTTTTAAGTCTATAGGAATGCATACTGGTTAACATTAGCTGTAACTTTTTGAAAAGTTGTCAGGGCTGCAAATTCAAAGTGGCATTAGAATTAGCTTCCAACACTAGACCTTCAACAAGTTTTGCATCTAGGAAAAGCAACAGGAAAACTTGCAAAAGCACTCTGCCAAAATGCATTCTAAGTCTACGGGAATGCATTTTGGATAACATTAGCTGTATCTTTTTGGAAAGTTGTCAGGGCTGCAAATTCAAAATGGCTTTAGAATTAGCTTCCAAGATTACACCTTCAAAAAGTTTTACATCAAGGAAAAGCAAAAGGAACACTTACAATGCACTCTGCCAAAATGCCTTTTAAGTGTATAGGAATGCATACTGGTTAACATTAGCTGTAACTTTTTGAAAAGTTGTCAGGTCTGCAAATTCAAAGTGGCATTAGAATTAGCTTCCAACACTACACCTTCAAAAAGTTTTGCATCAAGGAAAAGCAACAGGAAAACTTGCTAAAGCACTCTGCCAAAATGCATTCTAAGTCTATGGGAATGCATTTTGGTTAACATTACCTGTATCTTTTTGGAAAGTTGTCAGGGCTGCAAATTCAAAATGGCATTAGAATTAGCTTCCAACACTACACCTTCAACAAGTTTTGCATCAAGGAAAAGCAACAGGAACACTTACAATGCACTCTGCCAAAATGCCTTTTAAGTGTATAGGAATGCATACTGGTTAACATTAGCTGTAACTTTTTGAAAAGTTGTCAGGGCTGCAAATTCAAAGTGGCATTAGAATTATCTTCCAACACTATACCTTCAACAAGTTTTGCATCTAGGAAAAAGCAACAGGAAAACTTGCAAAAGCACTCTGCCAAAATGCCTTTTAAGTCTATAGGAAAGCATACTGGTTAACATTAGCTGTAACTTTTTGAAAAGTTGTCAGGGCTGCAAATTCAATGTGGCATTAGAATTAGCTTCCAACACTAGACCTTCAACAAGTTTTGCATCTAGGAAAAGCAATAGGAAAACTTGCAAAAGCACTCTGCCAAAATGCATTCTAAGTCTATGGGAATGCATTTTGGATAACATTACCTGTAACTTTTTGGAAAGTTGTCAGGGCTGCAAATTAAAAGTGGCAGTAGAATTAGTTTCCAACACTACACCTTCAAAAAGTTTTGCATCAAGGAAAAGCAACAGGAACACTTACAATGCACTCTGCCAAAATGCCTTTTAAGTCTATAGGAATGCATACTGGTTAACATTAGCTGTAACTTTTTGAAAAGTTGTCAGGGCTGCAAATTCAAAGAGGCATTAGAATTAGCTTCCAACACTAGACCTTCAACAAGTTTTGCATCTAGGAAAAGCAACAGGAAAACTTGCAAAAGCACTCTGCCAAAATGCATTCTAAGTCTATGGGAATGCATTTTGGATAACATTAGCTGTATCTTTTTGAAAGTTGTCAAGGCTGCAAATTCAAAATGGCATTAGAATTAGCTTCCAACATTACACCTTCAAAAAGTTTTACATCAAGGAAAAGCAACAGGAACACTTACAATGCACTCTGCCAAAATGCCTTTTAAGTCTATAGGAATGCATACTGGTTAACATTAGCTGTAACTTTTTGAAAAGTTGTCAAGGCTGCAAATTCAAAGTTGCATTAGAATTAGCTTCCAACACTATACCTTCAACAAGTTTTGCATCTAGGAAAAGCAACAGGAAAACTTGCAAAAGCACTCTGCCAAAATGCATTCTAAGTCTATGGGAATGCATTTTGGATAACATTACCTGTAACTTTTTGGAGTGTTGTCAGGGCTGCAAATTAAAAGTGGCAGTAGAATTAGCTTCCAACACTATACCTTCAACAAGTTTTGCATCTTGGAAAAAGCAACAGGAAAACTTGCAAAAGCACTCTGCCAAAATGCATTCTAAGTCTATGGGAATGCATTTTGGATAACATTACCTGTAACTTTTTGGAGTGTTGTCAGGGCTGCAAATTAAAAGTGGCAGTAGAATTAGCTTCCAACACTACACCTTCAACAAGTTTTGCATCAAGGAAAAACAACAGGAAAACTTGTAAAAGCACTCTGCCAAAATGCATTCTAAGTCTATGGGAATGCATTTTGGTTAACATTAGCTGTATCTTTTTGGAAAGTTGTCAGGGCTGCAAATTAAAAGTGGCATTAGAATTAGCTTCCAACACTACACCTTCAAAAAGTTTTGCATCAAGGAAAAGCAACAGGAACACTTACAATGCACTCTGCCAAAATGCCTTTTAAGTCTATAGGAATGCATACTGATTAACATTATTGTAACTTTTTGAAAAGTTGTCAGGGCTGCAAATTCAAAGTGGCATTAGAATTAGCTTCCAACACTAGACCTTCAACAAGTTTTGCATCTAGGAAAAGCAACAGGAAAACTTGCAAAAGCACTCTGCCAAATTGCATTCTAAGTCTATGGGAATGCATTTTGGATAACATTAGCTGTATCTTTTTGGAAAGTTGTCAGGGCTGCAAATTCAAAATGGCATTAGAATTAGCTTCCAACACTACACCTTCAAAAGTTTTGCATCAAGGAAAAGCAACAGGAACACTTACAATGCACTCTGCCAAAATGCCTTTTAAGTCTATAGGAATGCATACTGGTTAACATTAGCTGTAACTTTTTGAAAAGTTGTCAGGGCTGCAAATTCAAAGTGGCATTAGAATTAGCTTCCAACACTAGACCTTCAACAAGTTTTGCATCTAGGAAAAGCAACAGGAAAACTTGCAAAAGCACTCTGCCAAAATGCATTCTAAGTCTATGGGAATGCATTTTGGATAACATTACCTGTATCTTTTTGGAAAGTTGTCAGGGCTGCAAATTCAAAATGGCATTAGAATTAGCTTCCAACACTACACCTTCAAAAGTTTTGCATCAAGGAAAAGCAACAGGAACACTTACAATGCACTCTGCCAAAATGCCTTTTAAGTCTATAGGAAAGCATACTGGTTAACATTAGCTGTAACTTTTTGAAAAGTTGTCAGGGCTGCAAATTCAATGTGGCATTAGAATTAGCTTCCAACACTAGACCTTCAACAAGTTTTGCATCTAGGAAAAGCAACAGTAAAACTTGCAAAAGCACTCTGCCAAAATGCATTCTAAGTCTATGGGAATGCATTTTGGATAACATTACCTGTAACTTTTTGGAAAGTTGTCAGGGCTGCAAATTCAAAATGGCATCAGAATTAGCTTCCAAGATTACACCTTCAAAAAGTTTTGCATCAAGGAAAAGCAACAGGAAAACTTGCTAAAGCACTCTGCCAAAATGCATTCTAAGTCTATGGGAATGCATTTTGGATAACATTACCTGTAACTTTTTGGAAAGTTGTCAGGGCTGCAAATTCAAAATGGCATTAGAATTAGCTTCCAACATTACACCTTCAAAAAGTTTTACATCAAGGAAAAGCAACAGGAACACTTACAATGCACTCTGCCAAAATGCCTTTTAAGTGTATGGGAATGCATACTGGTTAACATTAGCTGTAACTTTTTGAAAAGTTGTCAGGTCTGCAAATTCAAAGTGGCATTAGAATTAGCTTCCAACACTACACCTTCAAAAAGTTTTGCATCAAGGAAAAGCAACAGGAAAACTTGCTAAAGCACTCTGCCAAAATGCATTCTAAGTCTATGGGAATGCATTTTGGTTAACATTACCTGTATCTTTTTGGAAAGTTGTCAGGGCTGCAAATTCAAAATGGCATTAGAATTAGCTTCCAACACTACACCTTCAACAAGTTTTGCATCAAGGAAAAGCAACAGGAACACTTGCAAAGCACTCTGCCAAAATGCCTTTTAAGTCAATAGGAAAGCATACTGGTTAACATTAGCTGTAACTTTTTGAAAAGTTGTCAGGGCTGCAAATTCAAAGTGGCATTAGAATTATCTTCCAACACTATACCTTCAACAAGTTTTGCATCTAGGAAAAAGCAACAGGAAAACTTGCAAAAGCACTCTGCCAAAATGCCTTTTAAGTCTATAGGAAAGCATACTGGTTAACATTAGCTGTAACTTTTTGAAAAGTTGTCAGGGCTGCAAATTCAATGTGGCATTAGAATTAGCTTCCAACACTAGACCTTCAACAAGTTTTGCATCTAGGAAAAGCAACAGGAAAACTTGCAAAAGCACTCTGCCAAAATGCATTCTAAGTCTATGGGAATGCATTTTGGATAACATTACCTGTAACTTTTTGGAAAGTTGTCAGGGCTGCAAATTAAAAGTGGCAGTAGAATTAGCTTCCAACACTACACCTTCAAAAAGTTTTGCATCAAGGAAAAGCAACAGGAACACTTACAATGCACTCTGCCAAAATGCTTTTTAAGTCTATAGGAATGCATACTGGTTAACATTAGCTGTAACTTTTTGAAAAGTTGTCAGGTCTGCAAATTCAAAGTGGCATTAGAATTAGCTTCCAACACTACACCTTCAAAAAGTTTTGCATCAAGGAAAAGCAACAGGAAAACTTGCTAAAGCACTCTGCCAAAATGCATTCTAAGTCTATGGGAATGCATTTTGGTTAACATTACCTGTATCTTTTTGGAAAGTTGTCAGGGCTGCAAATTCAAAATGGCATTAGAATTAGCTTCCAACACTACACCTTCAACAAGTTTTGCATCAAGGAAAAGCAACAGGAACACTTACAATGCACTCTGCCAAAATGCCTTTTAAGTGTATAGGAATGCATACTGGTTAACATTAGCTGTAACTTTTTGAAAAGTTGTCAGGGCTGCAAATTCAAAGTGGCATTAGAATTAGCTTCCAACACTACACTTTCAACAAGTTTTGCATCAAGGAAAAGCAACAGGAAAACTTGCAAAAGCACTCTGCCAAAATGCCTTTTAAGTCTATAGGAAAGCATACTGGTTAACATTAGCTGTAACTTTTTGAAAAGTTGTCAGGGCTGCAAATTCAATGTGGCATTAGAATTAGCTTCCAACACTAGACCTTCAACAAGTTTTGCATCTAGGAAAAGCAACAGGAAAACTTGCAAAAGCACTCTGCCAAAATGCATTCTAAGTCTATGGGAATGCATTTTGGATAACATTACCTGTAACTTTTTGGAAAGTTGTCAGGGCTGCAAATTAAAAGTGGCATTAGAATTAGCTTCCAACACTACACCTTCAAAAAGTTTTGCATCAAGGAAAAGCAACAGGAACACTTACAATGCACTCTGCCAAAATGCCTTTTAAGTCTATAGGAATGCATACTGGTTAACATTAGCTGTAACTTTTTGAAAAGTTGTCAGGGCTGCAAATTCAAAGTGGCATTAGAATTAGCTTCCAACACTAGACCTTCAACAAGTTTTGCATCTAGGAAAAGCAACAGGAAAACTTGCAAAAGCACTCTGCCAAAATGCATTCTAAGTCTATGGGAATGCATTTTGGATAACATTAGCTGTATCTTTTTGGAAAGTTGTCAGGGCTGCAAATTCAAAATGGCATTAGAATTAGCTTCCAACATTACACCTTCAAAAAGTTTTGCATCAAGGAAAAGCAACAGGAACACTTACAATGCACTCTGCCAAAATGCCTTTTAAGTCTATAGGAATGCATACTGGTTAACATTAGCTGTAACTTTTTGAAAAGTTGTCAGGGCTGCAAATTCAAAGTGGCATTAGAATTAGCTTCCAACACTATACCTTCAACAAGTTTTGCATCTAGGAAAAGCAACAGGAAAACTTGCAAAAGCACTCTGCCAAAATGCATTCTAAGTCTATGGGAATGCATTTTGGTTAACATTACCTGTAACTTTTTGGAAAGTTGTCAGGGCTGCAAATTCAAAGTGGCATTAGAATTAGCTTCCAACACTAGACCTTCAACAAGTTTTGCATCTAGGAAAAGCAACAGGAAAACTTGCAAAAGCACTCTGCCAAAATGCATTCTAAGTCTATGGGAATGCATTTTGGATAACATTACCTGTAACTTTTTGGAAAGTTGTCAGGGCTGCAAATTAAAAGTGGCATTAGAATTAGCTTCCAACACTACACCTTCAACAAGTTTTGCATCAAGGAAAAGCAACAGGAAAACTTGTAAAAGCACTCTGCCAAAATGCATTCTAAGTCTATGGGAATGCATTTTGGTTAACATTAGCTGTATCTTTTTGGAAAGTTGTCAGGGCTGCAAATTCAAAAGTGGCATTAGAATTAGCTTCCAACACTACACCTTCAAAAAGTTTTGCATCAAGGAAAAGCAACAGGAACACTTACAATGCACTCTGCCAAAATGCTTTTAAGTCTATAGGAATGCATACTGGTTAACATTAGCTGTAACTTTTTGAAAAGTTGTCAGGGCTGCAAATTCAAAGTGGCATTAGAATTAGCTTCCAACACTACACCTTCAAAAGTTTTGCATCAAGGAAAAGCAACAGGAAAACTTGCTAAAAGCACTCTGCCAAAATGCATTCTAAGTCTATGGGAATGCATTTTGGTTAACATTACCTGTATCTTTTTGGAAAGTTGTCAGGGCTGCAAATTCAAAATGGCATTAGAATTAGCTTCCAACACTACACCTTCAAAAGTTTTGCATCAAGGAAAAGCAACAGGAACACTTACAATGCACTCTGCCAAAATGCCTTTTAAGTCTATAGGAATGCATACTGGTTAACATTAGCTGTAACTTTTTGAAAAGTTGTCAGGGCTGCAAATTCAAAGTGGCATTAGAATTAGCTTCCAACACTAGACCTTCAACAAGTTTTGCATCTAGGAAAAGCAACAGGAAAACTTGCAAAAGCACTCTGCCAAAATGCATTCTAAGTCTATGGGAATGCATTTTGGATAACATTACCTGTAACTTTTTGGAAAGTTGTCAGGGCTGCAAATTCAAAAGTGGCATTAGAATTAGCTTCCAACACTACACCTTCAAAAAGTTTTGCATCAAGGAAAAGCAACAGGAAAACTTGCAAAGCACTCTGCCAAAATGCATTCTAAGTCTATGGGAATGCATTTTGGTTAACATTAGCTGTAACTTTTTGGAAAGTTGTCAGGGCTGCAAATTCAAAATGGCATTAGAATTAGCTTCCAACACTACACCTTCAAAAAGTTTTGCATCAAGGAAAAGCAACAGGAACACTTACAAAGCACTCTGCCAAAATGCCTTTTAAGTCTATAGGAATGCATTCTGGTTAACATTAGCTGTAACTTTTTGAAAAGTTGTCAGGGCTGCAAATTCAAAGTGGCATTAGAATTAGCTTCCAACACTACACCTTCAACAAGTTTTGCATCAAGGAAAAGCAACAGGAAAACTTGCAAAAGCACTCTGCCAAAATGCATTCTAAGTCTATGGGAATGCATTTTGGTTAACATTAGCTGTATCTTTTTGGAAAGTTGTCAGGGCTGCAAATTCAAAATGGCATTAGAATTAGCTTCCAACACTACACCTTCAAAAGTTTTGCATCAAGGAAAAGCAACAGGAACACTTACAATGCACTCTGCCAAAATGCCTTTTAAGTCTATAGGAATGCATACTGGTTAACATTAGCTGTAACTTTTTGAAAAGTTGTCAGGGCTGCAAATTCAAAGTGGCATTAGAATTAGCTTCCAACACTAGACCTTCAACAAGTTTTGCATCTAGGAAAAGCAACAGGAAAACTTGCAAAAGCACTCTGCCAAAATGCATTCTAAGTCTATGGGAATGCATTTTGGATAACATTAGCTGTAACTTTTTGGAAAGTTGTCAGGGCTGCAAATTAAAAGTGGCATTAGAATTAGCTTCCAACACTACACCTTCAAAAAGTTTTGCATCAAGGAAAAGCAACAGGAAAACTTACAATGCACTCTGCCAAAATGCCTTTTAAGTCTATGGGAATGCATTTTGGTTAACATTAGCTGTAACTTTTTGAAAGTTGTCAGGGCTGCAAATTCAAAGTGGCATTAGAATTAGCTTCCAACACTACACCTTCAACAAGTTTTGCATCAAGGAAAAGCAACAGGAAAACTTGCAAAAGCACTCTGCCAAAATGCATTCTAAGTCTATGGGAATGCATTTTGGATAACATTAGCTGTATCTTTTTGGAAAGTTGTCAGGGCTGCAAATTCAAAAGTGGCATTAGAATTAGCTTCCAACACTACACCTTCAAAAAGTTTTGCATCAAGGAAAAGCAACAGGAACACTTACAATGCACTCTGCCAAAATGCCTTTTAAGTCTATAGGAATGCATACTGGTTAACATTAGCTGTAACTTTTTGAAAGTTGTCAGGGCTGCAAATTCAAAGTGGCATTAGAATTAGCTTCCAACACTACACCTTCAACAAGTTTTGCATCTAGGAAAAGCAACAGGAAAACTTGCAAAAGCACTCTGCCAAAATGCATTCTAAGTCTATGGGAATGCATTTTGGATAACATTAGCTGTATCTTTTTGGAAAGTTGTCAGGGCTGCAAATTCAAAATGGCATTAGAATTAGCTTCCAACACTACACCTTCAAAAAGTTTTGCATCAAGGAAAAGCAACAGGAACACTTACAATGCACTCTGCCAAAATGCCTTTTAAGTCTATAGGAATGCATACTGGTTAACATTAGCTGTAACTTTTTGAAAAGTTGTCAGGGCTGCAAATTCAAAGTGGCATTAGAATTAGCTTCCAACACTACACCTTCAACAAGTTTTGCATCTAGGAAAAGCAACAGGAAAACTTGCAAAAGCACTCTGCCAAAATGCATTCTAAGTCTATGGGAATGCATTTTGGATAACATTACCTGTAACTTTTTGGAAAGTTGTCAGGGCTGCAAATTCAAAATGGCATTAGAATTAGCTTCCAACACTACACCTTCAAAAGTTTTGCATCAAGGAAAAGCAACAGGAACACTTACAATGCACTCTGCCAAAATGCCTTTTAAGTCTATAGGAATGCATACTGGTTAACATTAGCTGTAACTTTTTGAAAAGTTGTCAGGGCTGCAAATTCAAAGTGGCATTAGAATTAGCTTCCAACACTAGACCTTCAACAAGTTTTGCATCTAGGAAAAGCAACAGGAAAACTTGCAAAAGCACTCTGCCAAAATGCATTCTAAGTCTATGGGAATGCATTTTGGATAACATTACCTGTAACTTTTTGGAAAGTTGTCAGGGCTGCAAATTCAAAATGGCATTAGAATTAGCTTCCAACACTACACCTTCAAAAAGTTTTGCATCAAGGAAAAGCAACAGGAACACTTACAATGCACTCTGCCAAAATGCCTTTTAAGTCTATAGGAATGCATACTGGTTAACATTAGCTGTAACTTTTTGAAAAGTTGTCAGGGCTGCAAATTAAAAGTGGCATTAGAATTAGCTTCCAACACTACACCTTCAAAAAGTTTTGCATCAAGGAAAAGCAACAGGAACACTTACAATGCACTCTGCCAAAATGCCTTTTAAGTCTATAGGAATGCATACTGGTTAACATTAGCTGTAACTTTTTGAAAAGTTGTCAGGGCTGCAAATTCAAAGTGGCATTAGAATTAGCTTCCAACACTAGACCTTCAACAAGTTTTGCATCTAGGAAAAGCAACAGGAAAACTTGCAAAAGCACTCTGCCAAAATGCATTCTAAGTCTATGGGAATGCATTTTGGATAACATTAGCTGTAACTTTTTGGAAAGTTGTCAGGGCTGCAAATTCAAAATGGCATTAGAATTAGCTTCCAACACTACACCTTCAAAAAGTTTTGCATCAAGGAAAAGCAACAGGAACACTTACAATGCACTCTGCCAAAATGCCTTTTAAGTCTATGGGAATGCATTTGGTTAACATTAGCTGTAACTTTTTGGAAAGTTGTCAGGGCTGCAAATTCAAAGTGGCATTAGAATTAGCTTCCAACACTAGACCTTCAACAAGTTTTGCATCTAGGAAAAGCAACAGGAAAACTTGCAAAAGCACTCTGCCAAAATGCATTCTAAGTCTATGGGAATGCATTTTGGTTAACATTAGCTGTAACTTTTTGGAAAGTTGTCAGGGCTGCAAATTCAAAAGTGGCATTAGAATTAGCTTCCAACACTACACCTTCAAAAAGTTTTGCATCAAGGAAAAGCAACAGGAACACTTACAATGCACTCTGCCAAAATGCCTTTTAAGTCTATAGGAATGCATACTGGTTAACATTAGCTGTAACTTTTTGAAAGTTGTCAGGGCTGCAAATTCAAAAGTGGCATTAGAATTAGCTTCCAACACTACACCTTCAAAAAGTTTTGCATCAAGGAAAAGCAACAGGAACACTTACAATGCACTCTGCCAAAATGCCTTTTAAGTCTATAGGAATGCATACTGGTTAACATTAGCTGTAACTTTTTGAAAAGTTGTCAGGGCTGCAAATTCAAAGTGGCATTAGAATTAGCTTCCAACACTAGACCTTCAACAAGTTTTGCATCTAGGAAAAGCAACAGGAAAACTTGCAAAAGCACTCTGCCAAAATGCATTCTAAGTCTATGGGAATGCATTTTGGATAACATTAGCTGTAACTTTTTGGAAAGTTGTCAGGGCTGCAAATTCAAAATGGCATTAGAATTAGCTTCCAACACTACACCTTCAAAAAGTTTTGCATCAAGGAAAAGCAACAGGAACACTTACAATGCACTCTGCCAAAATGCCTTTTAAGTCTATAGGAATGCATACTGGTTAACATTAGCTGTAACTTTTTGAAAAGTTGTCAGGGCTGCAAATTCAAAGTGGCATTAGAATTAGCTTCCAACACTAGACCTTCAACAAGTTTTGCATCTAGGAAAAGCAACAGGAAAACTTGCAAAAGCACTCTGCCAAAATGCATTCTAAGTCTATGGGAATGCATTTTGGATAACATTACCTGTATCTTTTTGGAAAGTTGTCAGGGCTGCAAATTCAAAATGGCATTAGAATTAGCTTCCAACACTACACCTTCAAAAAGTTTTGCATCAAGGAAAAGCAACAGGAACACTTACAATGCACTCTGCCAAAATGCCTTTTAAGTCTATAGGAATGCATACTGGTTAACATTAGCTGTAACTTTTTGAAAAGTTGTCAGGGCTGCAAATTCAAAGTGGCATTAGAATTAGCTTCCAACACTAGACCTTCAACAAGTTTTGCATCTAGGAAAAGCAACAGGAAAACTTGCAAAAGCACTCTGCCAAAATGCATTCTAAGTCTATGGGAATGCATTTTGGATAACATTAGCTGTAACTTTTTGGAAAGTTGTCAGGGCTGCAAATTCAAAATGGCATTAGAATTAGCTTCCAACACTACACCTTCAAAAAGTTTTGCATCAAGGAAAAGCAACAGGAACACTTACAATGCACTCTGCCAAAATGCCTTTTAAGTCTATAGGAATGCATACTGGTTAACATTAGCTGTAACTTTTTGAAAAGTTGTCAGGGCTGCAAATTCAAAGTGGCATTAGAATTAGCTTCCAACACTAGACCTTCAACAAGTTTTGCATCTAGGAAAAGCAACAGGAAAACTTGCAAAAGCACTCTGCCAAAATGCATTCTAAGTCTATGGGAATGCATTTTGGATAACATTACCTGTAACTTTTTGGAAAGTTGTCAGGGCTGCAAATTCAAAATGGCATTAGAATTAGCTTCCAACACTACACCTTCAAAAAGTTTTGCATCAAGGAAAAGCAACAGGAACACTTACAATGCACTCTGCCAAAATGCCTTTTAAGTCTATAGGAATGCATACTGGTTAACATTAGCTGTAACTTTTTGAAAGTTGTCAGGGCTGCAAATTAAAAGTGGCATTAGAATTAGCTTCCAACACTACACCTTCAAAAAGTTTTGCATCAAGGAAAAGCAACAGGAACACTTACAATGCACTCTGCCAAAATGCCTTTTAAGTCTATAGGAATGCATACTGGTTAACATTAGCTGTAACTTTTTGAAAAGTTGTCAGGGCTGCAAATTCAAAGTGGCATTAGAATTAGCTTCCAACACTAGACCTTCAACAAGTTTTGCATCTAGGAAAAGCAACAGGAAAACTTGCAAAAGCACTCTGCCAAAATGCATTCTAAGTCTATGGGAATGCATTTTGGATAACATTAGCTGTAACTTTTTGGAAAGTTGTCAGGGCTGCAAATTCAAAATGGCATTAGAATTAGCTTCCAACACTACACCTTCAAAAAGTTTTGCATCAAGGAAAAGCAACAGGAACACTTACAATGCACTCTGCCAAAATGCCTTTTAAGTCTATAGGAATGCATTTTGGTTAACATTAGCTGTAACTTTTTGAAAAGTTGTCAGGGCTGCAAATTCAAAGTGGCATTAGAATTAGCTTCCAACACTAGACCTTCAACAAGTTTTGCATCTAGGAAAAGCAACAGGAAAACTTGCAAAAGCACTCTGCCAAAATGCATTCTAAGTCTATGGGAATGCATTTTGGATAACATTACCTGTAACTTTTTGGAAAGTTGTCAGGGCTGCAAATTCAAAATGGCATTAGAATTAGCTTCCAACACTACACCTTCAAAAAGTTTTGCATCAAGGAAAAGCAACAGGAACACTTACAATGCACTCTGCCAAAATGCCTTTTAAGTCTATAGGAATGCATACTGGTTAACATTAGCTGTAACTTTTTGAAAAGTTGTCAGGGCTGCAAATTCAAAGTGGCATTAGAATTAGCTTCCAACACTAGACCTTCAACAAGTTTTGCATCTAGGAAAAGCAACAGGAAAACTTGCAAAAGCACTCTGCCAAAATGCATTCTAAGTCTATGGGAATGCATTTTGGATAACATTAGCTGTAACTTTTTGGAAAGTTGTCAGGGCTGCAAATTCAAAATGGCATTAGAATTAGCTTCCAACACTACACCTTCAAAAAGTTTTGCATCAAGGAAAAGCAACAGGAACACTTACAATGCACTCTGCCAAAATGCCTTTTAAGTCTATAGGAATGCATACTGGTTAACATTAGCTGTAACTTTTTGAAAAGTTGTCAGGGCTGCAAATTCAAAAGTGGCATTAGAATTAGCTTCCAACACTACACCTTCAAAAAGTTTTGCATCAAGGAAAAGCAACAGGAACACTTACAATGCACTCTGCCAAAATGCCTTTTAAGTCTATAGGAATGCATACTGGTTAACATTAGCTGTAACTTTTTGAAAAGTTGTCAGGGCTGCAAATTCAAAGTGGCATTAGAATTAGCTTCCAACACTAGACCTTCAACAAGTTTTGCATCTAGGAAAAGCAACAGGAAAACTTGCAAAAGCACTCTGCCAAAATGCATTCTAAGTCTATGGGAATGCATTTTGGATAACATTAGCTGTAACTTTTTGGAAAGTTGTCAGGGCTGCAAATTCAAAATGGCATTAGAATTAGCTTCCAACACTACACCTTCAAAAAGTTTTGCATCAAGGAAAAGCAACAGGAACACTTACAATGCACTCTGCCAAAATGCCTTTTAAGTCTATAGGAATGCATACTGGTTAACATTAGCTGTAACTTTTTGGAAAGTTGTCAGGGCTGCAAATTCAAAGTGGCATTAGAATTAGCTTCCAACACTAGACCTTCAACAAGTTTTGCATCTAGGAAAAGCAACAGGAAAACTTGCAAAAGCACTCTGCCAAAATGCATTCTAAGTCTATGGGAATGCATTTTGGATAACATTACCTGTAACTTTTTGGAAAGTTGTCAGGGCTGCAAATTCAAAATGGCATTAGAATTAGCTTCCAACACTACACCTTCAAAAAGTTTTGCATCAAGGAAAAGCAACAGGAACACTTACAATGCACTCTGCCAAAATGCCTTTTAAGTCTATAGGAATGCATACTGGTTAACATTAGCTGTAACTTTTTGAAAAGTTGTCAGGGCTGCAAATTCAAAGTGGCATTAGAATTAGCTTCCAACACTACACCTTCAACAAGTTTTGCATCTAGGAAAAGCAACAGGAAAACTTGCAAAAGCACTCTGCCAAAATGCATTCTAAGTCTATGGGAATGCATTTTGGATAACATTACCTGTAACTTTTTGGAAAGTTGTCAGGGCTGCAAATTCAAAATGGCATTAGAATTAGCTTCCAACACTACACCTTCAAAAAGTTTTGCATCAAGGAAAAGCAACAGGAACACTTACAATGCACTCTGCCAAAATGCCTTTTAAGTCTATAGGAATGCATACTGGTTAACATTAGCTGTAACTTTTTGAAAAGTTGTCAGGGCTGCAAATTCAAAGTGGCATTAGAATTAGCTTCCAACACTAGACCTTCAACAAGTTTTGCATCTAGGAAAAGCAACAGGAAAACTTGCAAAAGCACTCTGCCAAAATGCATTCTAAGTCTATGGGAATGCATTTTGGATAACATTACCTGTAACTTTTTGGAAAGTTGTCAGGGCTGCAAATTCAAAATGGCATTAGAATTAGCTTCCAACACTACACCTTCAAAAAGTTTTGCATCAAGGAAAAGCAACAGGAACACTTACAATGCACTCTGCCAAAATGCCTTTTAAGTCTATAGGAATGCATTCTGGTTAACATTAGCTGTAACTTTTTGAAAAGTTGTCAGGGCTGCAAATTAAAAGTGGCATTAGAATTAGCTTCCAACACTACACCTTCAAAAAGTTTTGCATCAAGGAAAAGCAACAGGAACACTTACAATGCACTCTGCCAAAATGCCTTTTAAGTCTATAGGAATGCATACTGGTTAACATTAGCTGTAACTTTTTGAAAAGTTGTCAGGGCTGCAAATTCAAAGTGGCATTAGAATTAGCTTCCAACACTAGACCTTCAACAAGTTTTGCATCTAGGAAAAGCAACAGGAAAACTTGCAAAAGCACTCTGCCAAAATGCATTCTAAGTCTATGGGAATGCATTTTGGATAACATTAGCTGTAACTTTTTGAAAAGTTGTCAGGGCTGCAAATTCAAAATGGCATTAGAATTAGCTTCCAACACTACACCTTCAAAAAGTTTTGCATCAAGGAAAAGCAACAGGAACACTTACAATGCACTCTGCCAAAATGCCTTTTAAGTCTATGGGAATGCATTTGGTTAACATTAGCTGTATCTTTTTGGAAAGTTGTCAGGGCTGCAAATTCAAAATGGCATTAGAATTAGCTTCCAACACTACACCTTCAAAAAGTTTTGCATCAAGGAAAAGCAACAGGAACACTTACAATGCACTCTGCCAAAATGCCTTTTAAGTCTATAGGAATGCATACTGGTTAACATTAGCTGTAACTTTTTGAAAAGTTGTCAGGGCTGCAAATTCAAAGTGGCATTAGAATTAGCTTCCAACACTACACCTTCAAAAAGTTTTGCATCAAGGAAAAGCAACAGGAAAACTTGCAAAAGCACTCTGCCAAAATGCATTTTAAGTCTATGGGAATGCATTTTGGTTAACATTAGCTGTAACTTTTTGGAAAGTTGTCAGGGCTGCAAATTAAAAGTGGCATTAGAATTAGCTTCCAACACTACACCTTCAAAAAGTTTTGCATCAAGGAAAAGCAACAGGAACACTTACAATGCACTCTGCCAAAATGCCTTTTAAGTCTATAGGAATGCATACTGGTTAACATTAGCTGTAACTTTTTGAAAAGTTGTCAGGGCTGCAAATTCAAAGTGGCATTAGAATTAGCTTCCAACACTAGACCTTCAACAAGTTTTGCATCTAGGAAAAGCAACAGGAAAACTTGCAAAAGCACTCTGCCAAAATGCATTCTAAGTCTATGGGAATGCATTTTGGATAACATTAGCTGTAACTTTTTGGAAAGTTGTCAGGGCTGCAAATTCAAAATGGCATTAGAATTAGCTTCCAACACTACACCTTCAAAAAGTTTTGCATCAAGGAAAAGCAACAGGAACACTTACAATGCACTCTGCCAAAATGCCTTTTAAGTCTATAGGAATGCATTTGGTTAACATTAGCTGTAACTTTTTGGAAAGTTGTCAGGGCTGCAAATTCAAAGTGGCATTAGAATTAGCTTCCAACACTAGACCTTCAACAAGTTTTGCATCTAGGAAAAGCAACAGGAAAACTTGCAAAAGCACTCTGCCAAAATGCATTCTAAGTCTATGGGAATGCATTTTGGATAACATTACCTGTAACTTTTTGGAAAGTTGTCAGGGCTGCAAATTCAAAATGGCATTAGAATTAGCTTCCAACACTACACCTTCAAAAAGTTTTGCATCAAGGAAAAGCAACAGGAACACTTACAATGCACTCTGCCAAAATGCCTTTTAAGTCTATAAGAATGAATACTGGTTAACATTAGCTGTAACTTTTTGAAAAGTTGTCAGGGCTGCAAATTCAAAGTGGCATTAGAATTAGCTTCCAACACTACACCTTCAACAAGTTTTGCATCTAGGAAAAGCAACAGGAAAACTTGCAAAAGCACTCTGCCAAAATGCATTCTAAGTCTATGGGAATGCATTTTGGATAACATTACCTGTAACTTTTTGGAAAGTTGTCAGGGCTGCAAATTCAAAATGGCATTAGAATTAGCTTCCAACACTACACCTTCAAAAAGTTTTGCATCAAGGAAAAGCAACAGGAACACTTACAATGCACTCTGCCAAAATGCCTTTTAAGTCTATAGAATGAATACTGGTTAACATTAGCTGTAACTTTTTGAAAAGTTGTCAGGGCTGCAAATTCAAAGTGGCATTAGAATTAGCTTCCAACACTAGACCTTCAACAAGTTTTGCATCTAGGAAAAGCAACAGGAAAACTTGCAAAAGCACTCTGCCAAAATGCATTCTAAGTCTATGGGAATGCATTTTGGATAACATTACCTGTAACTTTTTGGAAAGTTGTCAGGGCTGCAAATTCAAAATGGCATTAGAATTAGCTTCCAACACTACACCTTCAAAAAGTTTTGCATCAAGGAAAAGCAACAGGAACACTTACAATGCACTCTGCCAAAATGCCTTTTAAGTCTATAGGAATGAATACTGGTTAACATTAGCTGTAACTTTTTGAAAAGTTGTCAGGGCTGCAAATTAAAAGTGCCATTAGAATTAGCATCCAACACTACACCTTCAAAAAGTTTTGCATCAAGGAAAAGCAACAGGAACACTTACAATGCACTCTGCCAAAATGCCTTTTAAGTCTATAGGAATGCATACTGGTTAACATTAGCTGTAACTTTTTGAAAAGTTGTCAGGGCTGCAAATTCAAAGTGGCATTAGAATTAGCTTCCAACACTAGACCTTCAACAAGTTTTGCATCTAGGAAAAGCAACAGGAAAACTGGCAAAAGCACTCTGCCAAAATGCATTCTAAGTCTATGGGAATGCATTTTGGATAACATTAGCTGTAACTTTTTGGAAAGTTGTCAGGGCTGCAAATTCAAAATGGCATTAGAATTAGCTTCCAACACTACACCTTCAAAAAGTTTTGCATCAAGGAAAAGCAACAGGAACACTTACAATGCACTCTGCCAAAATGCCTTTTAAGTCTATGGGAATGCATTTTGGTTAACATTAGCTGTATCTTTTTGGAAAGTTGTCAGGGGCTGCAAATTCAAAATGGCATTAGAATTAGCTTCCAACACTACACCTTCAAAAAGTTTTGCATCAAGGAAAAGCAACAGGAACACTTACAATGCACTCTGCCAAAATGCCTTTTAAGTCTATAAGAATAAATACTGGTTAACATTAGCTGTAACTTTTTGAAAAGTTGTCAGGGCTGCAAATTCAAAGTGGCATTAGAATTAGCTTCCAACACTACACCTTCAACAAGTTTTGCATCTAGGAAAAGCAACAGGAAAACTTGCAAAAGCACTCTGCCAAAATGCATTCTAAGTCTATGGGAATGCATTTTGGATAACATTACCTGTAACTTTTTGTAAAGTTGTCACGGCTGCAAATTCAAAATGGCATTAGAATTAGCTTCCAACACTACACCTTCAAAAAGTTTTGCATCAAGGAAAAGCAACAGGAACACTTACAATGCACTCTGCCAAAATTCCTTTTAAGTCTATAAGAATGAATACTGGTTAACATTAGCTGTAACTTTTTGAAAAGTTGTCAGGGCTGCAAATTCAAAGTGGCATTAGAATTAGCTTCCAACACTAGACCTTCAACAAGTTTTGCATCTAGGAAAAGCAACAGGAAAACTTGCAAAAGCACTCTGCCAAAATGCATTCTAAGTCTATGGGAATGCATTTTGGATAACATTACCTGTAACTTTTTGGAAAGTTGTCAGGGCTGCAAATTCAAAATGGCATTAGAATTAGCTTCCAACACTACACCTTCAAAAAGTTTTGCATCAAGGAAAAGCAACAGGAACACTTACAATGCACTCTGCCAAAATGCCTTTTAAGTCTATAGGAATGAATACTGGTTAACATTAGCTGTAACTTTTTGAAAAGTTGTCAGGGCTGCAAATTAAAAGTGCATTAGAATTAGCATCCAACACTACACCTTCAAAAAGTTTTGCATCAAGGAAAAGCAACAGGAACACTTACAATGCACTCTGCCAAATGCCTTTTAAGTCTATAGGAATGCATACTGGTTAACATTAGCTGTAACTTTTTGAAAAGTTGTCAGGGCTGCAAATTCAAAGTGGCATTAGAATTAGCTTCCAACACTAGACCTTCAACAAGTTTTGCATCTAGGAAAAGCAACAGGAAAACTTGCAAAAGCACTCTGCCAAAATGCATTCTAAGTCTATGGGAATGCATTTTGGATAACATTACCTGTAACTTTTTGGAAAGTTGTCAGGGCTGCAAATTCAAAATGGCATTAGAATTAGCTTCCAACACTACACCTTCAAAAAGTTTTGCATCAAGGAAAAGCAACAGGAACACTTACAATGCACTCTGCCAAAATGCCTTTTAAGTCTATAGGAATGCATACTGGTTAACATTAGCTGTAACTTTTTGAAAAGTTGTCAGGGCTGCAAATTCAAAGTGGCATTAGAATTAGCTTCCAACACTAGACCTTCAACAAGTTTTGCATCTAGGAAAAGCAACAGGAAAACTTGCAAAAGCACTCTGCCAAAATGCATTCTAAGTCTATGGGAATGCATTTTGGATAACATTACCTGTAACTTTTTGGAAAGTTGTCAGGGCTGCAAATTCAAAATGGCATTAGAATTAGCTTCCAACACTACACCTTCAAAAAGTTTTGCATCAAGGAAAAGCAACAGGAACACTTACAATGCACTCTGCCAAAATGCCTTTTAAGTCTATGGGAATGCATTTGGTTAACATTAGCTGTAACTTTTTGGAAAAGTTGTCAGGGCTGCAAATTCAAAAGTGCCATTAGAATTAGCTTCCAACACTACACCTTCAAAAAGTTTTGCATCAAGGAAAAGCAACAGGAACACTTACAATGCACTCTGCCAAAATGCCTTTTAAGTCTATAGGAATGAATACTGGTTAACATTAGCTGTAACTTTTTGAAAAGTTGTCAGGGCTGCAAATTAAAAGTGCCATTAGAATTAGCATCCAACACTACACCTTCAAAAAGTTTTGCATCAAGGAAAAGCAACAGGAACACTTACAATGCACTCTGCCAAAATGCCTTTTAAGTCTATAGGAATGCATACTGGTTAACATTAGCTGTAACTTTTTGAAAAGTTGTCAGGGCTGCAAATTCAAAGTGGCATTAGAATTAGCTTCCAACACTAGACCTTCAACAAGTTTTGCATCTAGGAAAAGCAACAGGAAAACTGGCAAAAGCACTCTGCCAAAATGCATTCTAAGTCTATGGGAATGCATTTTGGATAACATTAGCTGTAACTTTTTGGAAAGTTGTCAGGGCTGCAAATTCAAAATGGCATTAGAATTAGCTTCCAACACTACACCTTCAAAAAGTTTTGCATCAAGGAAAAGCAACAGGAACACTTACAATGCACTCTGCCAAAATGCCTTTTAAGTCTATGGGAATGCATTTTGGTTAACATTAGCTGTATCTTTTTGGAAAGTTGTCAGGGGCTGCAAATTCAAAATGGCATTAGAATTAGCTTCCAACACTACACCTTCAAAAAGTTTTGCATCAAGGAAAAGCAACAGGAACACTTACAATGCACTCTGCCAAAATGCCTTTTAAGTCTATAAGAATAAATACTGGTTAACATTAGCTGTAACTTTTTGAAAAGTTGTCAGGGCTGCAAATTCAAAGTGGCATTAGAATTAGCTTCCAACACTACACCTTCAACAAGTTTTGCATCTAGGAAAAGCAACAGGAAAACTTGCAAAAGCACTCTGCCAAAATGCATTCTAAGTCTATGGGAATGCATTTTGGATAACATTACCTGTAACTTTTTGAAAGTTGTCAGGGCTGCAAATTCAAAATGGCATTAGAATTAGCTTCCAACACTACACCTTCAAAAAGTTTTGCATCAAGGAAAAGCAACAGGAACACTTACAATGCACTCTGCCAAAATTCCTTTTAAGTCTATAAGAATGAATACTGGTTAACATTAGCTGTAACTTTTTGAAAAGTTGTCAGGGCTGCAAATTCAAAGTGGCATTAGAATTAGCTTCCAACACTAGACCTTCAACAAGTTTTGCATCTAGGAAAAGCAACAGGAAAACTTGCAAAAGCACTCTGCCAAAATGCATTCTAAGTCTATGGGAATGCATTTTGGATAACATTACCTGTAACTTTTTGGAAAGTTGTCAGGGCTGCAAATTCAAAATGGCATTAGAATTAGCTTCCAACACTACACCTTCAAAAAGTTTTGCATCAAGGAAAAGCAACAGGAACACTTACAATGCACTCTGCCAAAATGCCTTTTAAGTCTATAGGAATGAATACTGGTTAACATTAGCTGTAACTTTTTGAAAAGTTGTCAGGGCTGCAAATTAAAAGTGCCATTAGAATTAGCATCCAACACTACACCTTCAAAAAGTTTTGCATCAAGGAAAAGCAACAGGAACACTTACAATGCACTCTGCCAAAATGCCTTTTAAGTCTATAGGAATGCATACTGGTTAACATTAGCTGTAACTTTTTGAAAAGTTGTCAGGGCTGCAAATTCAAAGTGGCATTAGAATTAGCTTCCAACACTAGACCTTCAACAAGTTTTGCATCTAGGAAAAGCAACAGGAAAACTGGCAAAAGCACTCTGCCAAAATGCATTCTAAGTCTATGGGAATGCATTTTGGATAACATTAGCTGTAACTTTTTGAAAAGTTGTCAGGGCTGCAAATTCAAAATGGCATTAGAATTAGCTTCCAACACTACACCTTCAAAAAGTTTTGCATCAAGGAAAAGCAACAGGAACACTTACAATGCACTCTGCCAAAATGCCTTTTAAGTCTATGGGAATGCATTTTGGTTAACATTAGCTGTATCTTTTTGGAAAGTTGTCAGGGGCTGCAAATTCAAAATGGCATTAGAATTAGCTTCCAACACTACACCTTCAAAAAGTTTTGCATCAAGGAAAAGCAACAGGAACACTTACAATGCACTCTGCCAAAATGCCTTTTAAGTCTATAAGAATAAATACTGGTTAACATTAGCTGTAACTTTTTGAAAAGTTGTCAGGGCTGCAAATTCAAAGTGGCATTAGAATTAGCTTCCAACACTACACCTTCAACAAGTTTTGCATCTAGGAAAAGCAACAGGAAAACTTGCAAAAGCACTCTGCCAAAATGCATTCTAAGTCTATGGGAATGCATTTTGGATAACATTACCTGTAACTTTTTGTAAAGTTGTCACGGCTGCAAATTCAAAATGGCATTAGAATTAGCTTCCAACACTACACCTTCAAAAAGTTTTGCATCAAGGAAAAGCAACAGGAACACTTACAATGCACTCTGCCAAAATTCCTTTTAAGTCTATAGGAATGAATACTGGTTAACATTAGCTGTAACTTTTTGAAAAGTTGTCAGGGCTGCAAATTCAAAGTGGCATTAGAATTAGCTTCCAACACTAGACCTTCAACAAGTTTTGCATCTAGGAAAAGCAACAGGAAAACTTGCAAAAGCACTCTGCCAAAATGCATTCTAAGTCTATGGGAATGCATTTTGGATAACATTACCTGTAACTTTTTGGAAAGTTGTCAGGGCTGCAAATTCAAAATGGCATTAGAATTAGCTTCCAACACTACACCTTCAAAAAGTTTTGCATCAAGGAAAAGCAACAGGAACACTTACAATGCACTCTGCCAAAATGCCTTTTAAGTCTATAGGAATGCATTACTGGTTAACATTAGCTGTAACTTTTTGAAAAGTTGTCAGGGCTGCAAATTCAAAGTGGCATTAGAATTAGCTTCCAACACTAGACCTTCAACAAGTTTTGCATCTAGGAAAAGCAACAGGAAAACTTGCAAAAGCACTCTGCCAAAATGCATTCTAAGTCTATGGGAATGCATTTTGGATAACATTACCTGTAACTTTTTGGAAAGTTGTCAGGGCTGCAAATTCAAAATGGCATTAGAATTAGCTTCCAACACTACACCTTCAAAAAGTTTTGCATCAAGGAAAAGCAACAGGAACACTTACAATGCACTCTGCCAAAATGCCTTTTAAGTCTATAGGAATGAATACTGGTTAACATTAGCTGTAACTTTTTGAAAAGTTGTCAGGGCTGCAAATTAAAAGTGCCATTAGAATTAGCATCCAACACTACACCTTCAAAAAGTTTTGCATCAAGGAAAAGCAACAGGAACACTTACAATGCACTCTGCCAAAATGCCTTTTAAGTCTATAGGAATGCATACTGGTTAACATTAGCTGTAACTTTTTGAAAAGTTGTCAGGGCTGCAAATTCAAAGTGGCATTAGAATTAGCTTCCAACACTAGACCTTCAACAAGTTTTGCATCTAGGAAAAGCAACAGGAAAACTTGCAAAAGCACTCTGCCAAAATGCATTCTAAGTCTATGGGAATGCATTTTGGATAACATTAGCTGTAACTTTTTGAAAAGTTGTCAGGGCTGCAAATTCAAAATGGCATTAGAATTAGCTTCCAACACTACACCTTCAAAAAGTTTTGCATCAAGGAAAAGCAACAGGAACACTTACAATGCACTCTGCCAAAATGCCTTTTAAGTCTATGGGAATGCATTTTGGTTAACATTAGCTGTATCTTTTTGGAAAGTTGTCAGGGCTGCAAATTCAAAATGGCATTAGAATTAGCTTCCAACACTACACCTTCAAAAAGTTTTGCATCAAGGAAAAGCAACAGGAACACTTACAATGCACTCTGCCAAAATGCCTTTTAAGTCTATAAGAATGAATACTGGTTAACATTAGCTGTAACTTTTTGAAAAGTTGTCAGGGCTGCAAATTCAAAGTGGCATTAGAATTAGCTTCCAACACTACACCTTCAACAAGTTTTGCATCTAGGAAAAGCAACAGGAAAACTTGCAAAAGCACTCTGCCAAAATGCATTCTAAGTCTATGGGAATGCATTTTGGATAACATTACCTGTAACTTTTTGGAAAGTTGTCAGGGCTGCAAATTCAAAATGGCATTAGAATTAGCTTCCAACACTACACCTTCAAAAAGTTTTGCATCAAGGAAAAGCAACAGGAACACTTACAATGCACTCTGCCAAAATGCCTTTTAAGTCTATAAGAATGAATACTGGTTAACATTAGCTGTAACTTTTTGAAAAGTTGTCAGGGCTGCAAATTCAAAGTGGCATTAGAATTAGCTTCCAACACTACACCTTCAACAAGTTTTGCATCTAGGAAAAGCAACAGGAAAACTTGCAAAAGCACTCTGCCAAAATGCATTCTAAGTCTATGGGAATGCATTTTGGATAACATTACCTGTAACTTTTTGGAAAGTTGTCAGGGCTGCAAATTCAAAATGGCATTAGAATTAGCTTCCAACACTACACCTTCAAAAAGTTTTGCATCAAGGAAAAGCAACAGGAACACTTACAATGCACTCTGCCAAAATGCCTTTTAAGTCTATAAGAATGAATACTGGTTAACATTAGCTGTAACTTTTTGAAAAGTTGTCAGGGCTGCAAATTCAAAGTGGCATTAGAATTAGCTTCCAACACTAGACCTTCAACAAGTTTTGCATCTAGGAAAAGCAACAGGAAAACTTGCAAAAGCACTCTGCCAAAATGCATTCTAAGTCTATGGGAATGCATTTTGGATAACATTACCTGTAACTTTTTGGAAAGTTGTCAGGGCTGCAAATTCAAAATGGCATTAGAATTAGCTTCCAACACTACACCTTCAAAAAGTTTTGCATCAAGGAAAAGCAACAGGAACACTTACAATGCACTCTGCCAAAATGCCTTTTAAGTCTATAGGAATGAATACTGGTTAACATTAGCTGTAACTTTTTGAAAAGTTGTCAGGGCTGCAAATTAAAAGTGCCATTAGAATTAGCATCCAACACTACACCTTCAAAAAGTTTTGCATCAAGGAAAAGCAACAGGAACACTTACAATGCACTCTGCCAAAATGCCTTTTAAGTCTATAGGAATGCATACTGGTTAACATTAGCTGTAACTTTTTGAAAAGTTGTCAGGGCTGCAAATTCAAAGTGGCATTAGAATTAGCTTCCAACACTAGACCTTCAACAAGTTTTGCATCTAGGAAAAGCAACAGGAAAACTGGCAAAAGCACTCTGCCAAAATGCATTCTAAGTCTATGGGAATGCATTTTGGATAACATTAGCTGTAACTTTTTGAAAAGTTGTCAGGGCTGCAAATTCAAAATGGCATTAGAATTAGCTTCCAACACTACACCTTCAAAAAGTTTTGCATCAAGGAAAAGCAACAGGAACACTTACAATGCACTCTGCCAAAATGCCTTTTAAGTCTATGGGAATGCATTTTGGTTAACATTAGCTGTATCTTTTTGGAAAGTTGTCAGGGGCTGCAAATTCAAAATGGCATTAGAATTAGCTTCCAACACTACACCTTCAAAAAGTTTTGCATCAAGGAAAAGCAACAGGAACACTTACAATGCACTCTGCCAAAATGCCTTTTAAGTCTATAAGAATAAATACTGGTTAACATTAGCTGTAACTTTTTGAAAAGTTGTCAGGGCTGCAAATTCAAAGTGGCATTAGAATTAGCTTCCAACACTACACCTTCAACAAGTTTTGCATCTAGGAAAAGCAACAGGAAAACTTGCAAAAGCACTCTGCCAAAATGCATTCTAAGTCTATGGGAATGCATTTTGGATAACATTACCTGTAACTTTTTGTAAAGTTGTCACGGCTGCAAATTCAAAATGGCATTAGAATTAGCTTCCAACACTACACCTTCAAAAAGTTTTGCATCAAGGAAAAGCAACAGGAACACTTACAATGCACTCTGCCAAAATTCCTTTTAAGTCTATAAGAATGAATACTGGTTAACATTAGCTGTAACTTTTTGAAAAGTTGTCAGGGCTGCAAATTCAAAGTGGCATTAGAATTAGCTTCCAACACTAGACCTTCAACAAGTTTTGCATCTAGGAAAAGCAACAGGAAAACTTGCAAAAGCACTCTGCCAAAATGCATTCTAAGTCTATGGGAATGCATTTTGGATAACATTACCTGTAACTTTTTGGAAAGTTGTCAGGGCTGCAAATTCAAAATGGCATTAGAATTAGCTTCCAACACTACACCTTCAAAAAGTTTTGCATCAAGGAAAAGCAACAGGAACACTTACAATGCACTCTGCCAAAATGCCTTTTAAGTCTATAAGAATGAATACTGGTTAACATTAGCTGTAACTTTTTGAAAAGTTGTCAGGGCTGCAAATTCAAAGTGGCATTAGAATTAGCTTCCAACACTAGACCTTCAACAAGTTTTGCATCTAGGAAAAGCAACAGGAAAACTTGCAAAAGCACTCTGCCAAAATGCATTCTAAGTCTATGGGAATGCATTTTGGATAACATTACCTGTAACTTTTTGGAAAGTTGTCAGGGCTGCAAATTCAAAATGGCATTAGAATTAGCTTCCAACACTACACCTTCAAAAAGTTTTGCATCAAGGAAAAGCAACAGGAACACTTACAATGCACTCTGCCAAAATGCCTTTTAAGTCTATAGGAATGAATACTGGTTAACATTAGCTGTAACTTTTTGAAAAGTTGTCAGGGCTGCAAATTAAAAGTGCCATTAGAATTAGCATCCAACACTACACCTTCAAAAAGTTTTGCATCAAGGAAAAGCAACAGGAACACTTACAATGCACTCTGCCAAAATGCCTTTTAAGTCTATAGGAATGCATACTGGTTAACATTAGCTGTAACTTTTTGAAAAGTTGTCAGGGCTGCAAATTCAAAGTGGCATTAGAATTAGCTTCCAACACTAGACCTTCAACAAGTTTTGCATCTAGGAAAAGCAACAGGAAAACTTGCAAAAGCACTCTGCCAAAATGCATTCTAAGTCTATGGGAATGCATTTTGGATAACATTAGCTGTAACTTTTTGAAAAGTTGTCAGGGCTGCAAATTCAAAATGGCATTAGAATTAGCTTCCAACACTACACCTTCAAAAAGTTTTGCATCAAGGAAAAGCAACAGGAACACTTACAATGCACTCTGCCAAAATGCCTTTTAAGTCTATGGGAATGCATTTTGGTTAACATTAGCTGTATCTTTTTGGAAAGTTGTCAGGGGCTGCAAATTCAAAATGGCATTAGAATTAGCTTCCAACACTAGACCTTCAACAAGTTTTGCATCTAGGAAAAGCAACAGGAAAACTTGCAAAAGCACTCTGCCAAAATGCATTCTAAGTCTATGGGAATGCATTTTGGATAACATTACCTGTAACTTTTTGGAAAGTTGTCAGGGCTGCAAATTCAAAATGGCATTAGAATTAGCTTCCAACACTACACCTTCAAAAAGTTTTGCATCAAGGAAAAGCAACAGGAACACTTACAATGCACTCTGCCAAAATGCCTTTTAAGTCTATAGGAATGAATACTGGTTAACATTAGCTGTAACTTTTTGAAAAGTTGTCAGGGCTGCAAATTAAAAGTGCATTAGAATTAGCTTCCAACACTACACCTTCAAAAAGTTTTGCATCAAGGAAAAGCAACAGGAACACTTACAAAGCACTCTGCCAAAATGCCTTTTAAGTCTATAGGAATGCATACTGGTTAACATTAGCTGTAACTTTTTGAAAAGTTGTCAGGGCTGCAAATTCAAAAGTGGCATTAGAATTAGCTTCCAACACTACACCTTCAAAAAGTTTTGCATCAAGGAAAAGCAACAGGAACACTTACAATGCACTCTGCCAAAATGCCTTTTAAGTCTATAGGAATGCATACTGGTTAACATTAGCTGTAACTTTTTGAAAAGTTGTCAGGGCTGCAAATTCAAAGTGGCATTAGAATTAGCTTCCAACACTAGACCTTCAACAAGTTTTGCATCTAGGAAAAGCAACAGGAAAACTTGCAAAAGCACTCTGCCAAAATGCATTCTAAGTCTATGGGAATGCATTTTGGATAACATTAGCTGTAACTTTTTGAAAGTTGTCAGGGCTGCAAATTCAAAATGGCATTAGAATTAGCTTCCAACACTACACCTTCAAAAAGTTTTGCATCAAGGAAAAGCAACAGGAACACTTACAATGCACTCTGCCAAAATGCCTTTTAAGTCTATGGGAATGCATTTTGGTTAACATTAGCTGTATCTTTTTGGAAAGTTGTCAGGGCTGCAAATTCAAAATGGCATTAGAATTAGCTTCCAACACTACACCTTCAAAAAGTTTTGCATCAAGGAAAAGCAACAGGAACACTTACAATGCACTCTGCCAAAATGCCTTTTAAGTCTATAAGAATAAATACTGGTTAACATTAGCTGTAACTTTTTGAAAAGTTGTCAGGGCTGCAAATTCAAAGTGGCATTAGAATTAGCTTCCAACACTAGACCTTCAACAAGTTTTGCATCTAGGAAAAGCAACAGGAAAACTGGCAAAAGCACTCTGCCAAAATGCATTCTAAGTCTATGGGAATGCATTTTGGATAACATTACCTGTAACTTTTTGAAAGTTGTCAGGGCTGCAAATTCAAAATGGCATTAGAATTAGCTTCCAACACTACACCTTCAAAAAGTTTTGCATCAAGGAAAAGCAACAGGAACACTTACAATGCACTCTGCCAAAATTCCTTTTAAGTCTATAAGAATGAATACTGGTTAACATTAGCTGTAACTTTTTGAAAAGTTGTCAGGGCTGCAAATTCAAAGTGGCATTAGAATTAGCTTCCAACACTAGACCTTCAACAAGTTTTGCATCTAGGAAAAGCAACAGGAAAACTTGCAAAAGCACTCTGCCAAAATGCATTCTAAGTCTATGGGAATGCATTTTGGATAACATTACCTGTAACTTTTTGGAAAGTTGTCAGGGCTGGAAATTCAAAATGGCATTAGAATTAGCTTCCAACACTACACCTTCAAAAAGTTTTGCATCAAGGAAAAGCAACAGGAACACTTACAATGCACTCTGCCAAAATGCCTTTTAAGTCTATAGGAATGAATACTGGTTAACATTAGCTGTAACTTTTTGAAAAGTTGTCAGGGCTGCAAATTAAAAGTGCCATTAGAATTAGCATCCAACACTACACCTTCAAAAAGTTTTGCATCAAGGAAAAGCAACAGGAACACTTACAATGCACTCTGCCAAAATGCCTTTTAAGTCTATAGGAATGCATACTGGTTAACATTAGCTGTAACTTTTTGAAAAGTTGTCAGGGCTGCAAATTCAAAGTGGCATTAGAATTAGCTTCCAACACTAGACCTTCAACAAGTTTTGCATCTAGGAAAAGCAACAGGAAAACTGGCAAAAGCACTCTGCCAAAATGCATTCTAAGTCTATGGGAATGCATTTTGGATAACATTAGCTGTAACTTTTTGAAAAGTTGTCAGGGCTGCAAATTCAAAATGGCATTAGAATTAGCTTCCAACACTACACCTTCAAAAAGTTTTGCATCAAGGAAAAGCAACAGGAACACTTACAATGCACTCTGCCAAAATGCCTTTTAAGTCTATGGGAATGCATTTTGGTTAACATTAGCTGTATCTTTTTGGAAAGTTGTCAGGGGCTGCAAATTCAAAATGGCATTAGAATTAGCTTCCAACACTACACCTTCAAAAAGTTTTGCATCAAGGAAAAGCAACAGGAACACTTACAATGCACTCTGCCAAAATGCCTTTTAAGTCTATAAGAATAAATACTGGTTAACATTAGCTGTAACTTTTTGAAAAGTTGTCAGGGCTGCAAATTCAAAGTGGCATTAGAATTAGCTTCCAACACTACACCTTCAACAAGTTTTGCATCTAGGAAAAGCAACAGGAAAACTTGCAAAAGCACTCTGCCAAAATGCATTCTAAGTCTATGGGAATGCATTTTGGATAACATTACCTGTAACTTTTTGTAAAGTTGTCACGGCTGCAAATTCAAAATGGCATTAGAATTAGCTTCCAACACTACACCTTCAAAAAGTTTTGCATCAAGGAAAAGCAACAGGAACACTTACAATGCACTCTGCCAAAATTCCTTTTAAGTCTATAAGAATGAATACTGGTTAACATTAGCTGTAACTTTTTGAAAAGTTGTCAGGGCTGCAAATTCAAAGTGGCATTAGAATTAGCTTCCAACACTAGACCTTCAACAAGTTTTGCATCTAGGAAAAGCAACAGGAAAACTTGCAAAAGCACTCTGCCAAAATGCATTCTAAGTCTATGGGAATGCATTTTGGATAACATTACCTGTAACTTTTTGGAAAGTTGTCAGGGCTGCAAATTCAAAATGGCATTAGAATTAGCTTCCAACACCACACCTTCAAAAAGTTTTGCATCAAGGAAAAGCAACAGGAACACTTACAATGCACTCAGCCAAAATGCCTTTTAAGTCTATGGGAATGCATTTTGGTTAACATTAGCTGTATCTTTTTGGAAAGTTGTCAGGGCTGCAAATTCAAAATGGCATTAGAATTAGCTTCCAACACTAGACCTTCAACAAGTTTTGCATCTAGGAAAAGCAACAGGAAAACTTGCAAAAGCACTCTGCCAGAATGCATTCTAAGTCTATGGGAATGCATTTTGGATAACATTACCTGTAACTTTTTGGAAAGTTGTCAGGGCTGCAAATTCAAAATGGCATTAGAATTAGCTTCCAACACTACACCTTCAAAAAGTTTTGCATCAAGGAAAAGCAACAGGAACACTTACAATGCACTCTGCCAAAATGCCTTTTAAGTCTATAGGAATGAATACTGGTTAACATTAGCTGTAACTTTTTGAAAAGTTGTCAGGGCTGCAAATTAAAAGTGCCATTAGAATTAGCATCCAACACTACACCTTCAAAAAGTTTTGCATCAAGGAAAAGCAACAGGAACACTTACAATGCACTCTGCCAAAATGCCTTTTAAGTCTATAGGAATGAATACTGGTTAACATTAGCTGTAACTTTTTGAAAAGTTGTCAGGGCTGCAAATTAAAAGTGGCATTAGAATTAGCATCCAACACTACACCTTCAAAAAGTTTTGCATCAAGGAAAAGCAACAGGAACACTTACAATGCACTCTGCCAAAATGCCTTTTAAGTCTATAGGAATGCATACTGGTTAACATTAGCTGTAACTTTTTGAAAAGTTGTCAGGGCTGCAAATTCAAAGTGGCATTAGAATTAGCTTCCAACACTAGACCTTCAACAAGTTTTGCATCTAGGAAAAGCAACAGGAAAACTTGCAAAAGCACTCTGCCAAAATGCATTCTAAGTCTATGGGAATGCATTTTGGATAACATTAGCTGTAACTTTTTGAAAGTTGTCAGGGCTGCAAATTCAAAATGGCATTAGAATTAGCTTCCAACACTACACCTTCAAAAAGTTTTGCATCAAGGAAAAGCAACAGGAACACTTACAATGCACTCTGCCAAAATGCCTTTTAAGTCTATGGGAATGCATTTTGGTTAACATTAGCTGTATCTTTTTGGAAAGTTGTCAGGGGCTGCAAATTCAAAAGTGGCATTAGAATTAGCTTCCAACACTAGACCTTCAACAAGTTTTGCATCTAGGAAAAGCAACAGGAAAACTTGCAAAAGCACTCTGCCAAAATGCATTCTAAGTCTATGGGAATGCATTTTGGATAACATTACCTGTAACTTTTTGGAAAGTTGTCAGGGCTGCAAATTCAAAATGGCATTAGAATTAGCTTCCAACACTACACCTTCAAAAAGTTTTGCATCAAGGAAAAGCAACAGGAACACTTACAATGCACTCTGCCAAAATGCCTTTTAAGTCTATAAGAATAAATACTGGTTAACATCAGCTGTAACTTTTTGAAAAGTTGTCAGGGCTGCAAATTCAAAGTGGCATTAGAATTAGCTTCCAACACTACACCTTCAACAAGTTTTGCATCTAGGAAAAGCAACAGGAAAACTTGCAAAAGCACTCTGCCAAAATGCATTCTAAGTCTATGGGAATGCATTTTGGATAACATTACCTGTAACTTTTTGTAAAGTTGTCACGGCTGCAAATTCAAAATGGCATTAGAATTAGCTTCCAACACTACACCTTCAAAAAGTTTTGCATCAAGGAAAAGCAACAGGAACACTTACAATGCACTCTGCCAAAATTCCTTTTAAGTCTATAAGAATGAATACTGGTTAACATTAGCTGTAACTTTTTGAAAAGTTGTCAGGGCTGCAAATTCAAAGTGGCATTAGAATTAGCTTCCAACACTAGACCTTCAACAAGTTTTGCATCTAGGAAAAGCAACAGGAAAACTTGCAAAAGCACTCTGCCAAAATGCATTCTAAGTCTATGGGAATGCATTTTGGATAACATTACCTGTAACTTTTTGGAAAGTTGTCAGGGCTGCAAATTCAAAATGGCATTAGAATTAGCTTCCAACACTACACCTTCAAAAAGTTTTGCATCAAGGAAAAGCAACAGGAACACTTACAATGCACTCTGCCAAAATGCCTTTTAAGTCTATAGGAATGAATACTGGTTAACATTAGCTGTAACTTTTTGAAAAGTTGTCAGGGCTGCAAATTAAAAGTGCCATTAGAATTAGCATCCAACACTACACCTTCAAAAAGTTTTGCATCAAGGAAAAGCAACAGGAACACTTACAATGCACTCTGCCAAAATGCCTTTTAAGTCTATAGGAATGCATACTGGTTAACATTAGCTGTAACTTTTTGAAAAGTTGTCAGGGCTGCAAATTCAAAGTGGCATTAGAATTAGCTTCCAACACTAGACCTTCAACAAGTTTTGCATCTAGGAAAAGCAACAGGAAAACTTGCAAAAGCACTCTGCCAAAATGCATTCTAAGTCTATGGGAATGCATTTTGGATAACATTACCTGTAACTTTTTGGAAAGTTGTCAGGGCTGCAAATTCAAAATGGCATTAGAATTAGCTTCCAACACTACACCTTCAAAAAGTTTTGCATCAAGGAAAAGCAACAGGAACACTTACAATGCACTCTGCCAAAATGCCTTTTAAGTCTATAGGAATGCATACTGGTTAACATTAGCTGTAACTTTTTGAAAAGTTGTCAGGGCTGCAAATTCAAAATGGCATTAGAATTAGCTTCCAACACTAGACCTTCAACAAGTTTTGCATCTAGGAAAAGCAACAGGAAAACTTGCAAAAGCACTCTGCCAAAATGCATTCTAAGTCTATGGGAATGCATTTTGGATAACATTACCTGTAACTTTTTGGAAAGTTGTCAGGGCTGCAAATTCAAAATGGCATTAGAATTAGCTTCCAACACTACACCTTCAAAAAGTTTTGCATCAAGGAAAAGCAACAGGAACACTTACAATGCACTCTGCCAAAATGCCTTTTAAGTCTATGGGAATGCATTTGGTTAACATTAGCTGTAACTTTTTGGAAAGTTGTCAGGGCTGCAAATTCAAAATGGCATTAGAATTAGCTTCCAACACTACACCTTCAAAAAGTTTTGCATCAAGGAAAAGCAACAGGAACACTTACAATGCACTCTGCCAAAATGCCTTTTAAGTCTATAGGAATGCATACTGGTTAACATTAGCTGTAACTTTTTGAAAAGTTGTCAGGGCTGCAAATTCAAAGTGGCATTAGAATTAGCTTCCAACACTAGACCTTCAACAAGTTTTGCATCTAGGAAAAGCAACAGGAAAACTTGCAAAAGCACTCTGCCAAAATGCATTCTAAGTCTATGGGAATGCATTTTGGATAACATTAGCTGTAACTTTTTGAAAAGTTGTCAGGGCTGCAAATTCAAAATGGCATTAGAATTAGCTTCCAACACTACACCTTCAAAAAGTTTTGCATCAAGGAAAAGCAACAGGAACACTTACAATGCACTCTGCCAAAATGCCTTTTAAGTCTATGGGAATGCATTTTGGTTAACATTAGCTGTATCTTTTTGGAAAGTTGTCAGGGGCTGCAAATTCAAAATGGCATTAGAATTAGCTTCCAACACTACACCTTCAAAAAGTTTTGCATCAAGGAAAAGCAACAGGAACACTTACAATGCACTCTGCCAAAATGCCTTTTAAGTCTATAAGAATGAATACTGGTTAACATTAGCTGTAACTTTTTGAAAAGTTGTCAGGGCTGCAAATTCAAAGTGGCATTAGAATTAGCTTCCAACACTAGACCTTCAACAAGTTTTGCATCTAGGAAAAGCAACAGGAAAACTGGCAAAAGCACTCTGCCAAAATGCATTCTAAGTCTATGGGAATGCATTTTGGATAACATTACCTGTAACTTTTTGGAAAGTTGTCAGGGCTGCAAATTCAAAATGGCATTAGAATTAGCTTCCAACACTACACCTTCAAAAAGTTTTGCATCAAGGAAAAGCAACAGGAACACTTACAATGCACTCTGCCAAAATGCCTTTTAAGTCTATAGGAATGAATACTGGTTAACATTAGCTGTAACTTTTTGAAAAGTTGTCAGGGCTGCAAATTCAAAATGGCATTAGAATTAGCTTCCAACACTACACCTTCAAAAAGTTTTGCATCAAGGAAAAGCAACAGGAACACTTACAATGCACTCTGCCAAAATGCCTTTTAAGTCTATAGGAATGCATACTGGTTAACATTAGCTGTAACTTTTTGAAAAGTTGTCAGGGCTGCAAATTCAAAGTGGCATTAGAATTAGCTTCCAACACTAGACCTTCAACAAGTTTTGCATCTAGGAAAAGCAACAGGAAAACTGGCAAAAGCACTCTGCCAAAATGCATTCTAAGTCTATGGGAATGCATTTTGGATAACATTAGCTGTAACTTTTTGAAAAGTTGTCAGGGCTGCAAATTCAAAATGGCATTAGAATTAGCTTCCAACACTACACCTTCAAAAAGTTTTGCATCAAGGAAAAGCAACAGGAACACTTACAATGCACTCTGCCAAAATGCCTTTTAAGTCTATGGGAATGCATTTTGGTTAACATTAGCTGTATCTTTTTGGAAAGTTGTCAGGGGCTGCAAATTCAAAATGGCATTAGAATTAGCTTCCAACACTACACCTTCAAAAAGTTTTGCATCAAGGAAAAGCAACAGGAACACTTACAATGCACTCTGCCAAAATGCCTTTTAAGTCTATAAGAATAAATACTGGTTAACATTAGCTGTAACTTTTTGAAAAGTTGTCAGGGCTGCAAATTCAAAGTGCCATTAGAATTAGCTTCCAACACTACACCTTCAACAAGTTTTGCATCTAGGAAAAGCAACAGGAAAACTTGCAAAAGCACTCTGCCAAAATGCATTCTAAGTCTATGGGAGAATTCATTTTGGATAACATTACCTGTAACTTTTTGTAAAGTTGTCACGGCTGCAAATTCAAAATGGCATTAGAATTAGCTTCCAACACTACACCTTCAAAAAGTTTTGCATCAAGGAAAAGCAACAGGAACACTTACAATGCACTCTGCCAAAATTCCTTTTAAGTCTATAAGAATGAATACTGGTTAACATTAGCTGTAACTTTTTGAAAAGTTGTCAGGGCTGCAAATTCAAAGTGGCATTAGAATTAGCTTCCAACACTAGACCTTCAACAAGTTTTGCATCTAGGAAAAGCAACAGGAAAACTTGCAAAAGCACTCTGCCAAAATGCATTCTAAGTCTATGGGAATGCATTTTGGATAACATTACCTGTAACGTTTTGGAAAGTTGTCAGGGCTGCAAATTCAAAATGGCATTAGAATTAGCTTCCAACACCACACCTTCAAAAAGTTTTGCATCACGGAAAAGCAACAGGAACACTTACAATGCACTCTGCCAAAATGCCTTTTAAGTCTATGGGAATGCATTTTGGTTAACATTAGCTGTATCTTTTTGGAAAGTTGTCAGGGCTGCAAATTCAAAATGGCATTAGAATTAGCTTCCAACACTAGACCTTCAACAAGTTTTGCATCTAGGAAAAGCAACAGGAAAACTTGCAAAAGCACTCTGCCAGAATGCATTCTAAGTCTATGGGAATGCATTTTGGATAACATTACCTGTAACTTTTTGGAAAGTTGTCAGGGCTGCAAATTCAAAATGGCATTAGAATTAGCTTCCAACACTACACCTTCAAAAAGTTTTGCATCAAGGAAAAGCAACAGGAACACTTACAATGCACTCTGCCAAAATGCCTTTTAAGTCTATAGGAATGAATACTGGTTAACATTAGCTGTAACTTTTTGAAAAGTTGTCAGGGCTGCAAATTAAAAGTGCCATTAGAATTAGCTTCCAACACTACACCTTCAAAAAGTTTTGCATCAAGGAAAAGCAACAGGAACACTTACAATGCACTCTGCCAAAATGCCTTTTAAGTCTATAGGAATGCATACTGGTTAACATTAGCTGTAACTTTTTGAAAAGTTGTCAGGGCTGCAAATTAAAAGTGCCATTAGAATTAGCTTCCAACACTACACCTTCAAAAAGTTTTGCATCAAGGAAAAGCAACAGGAACACTTACAATGCACTCTGCCAAAATGCCTTTTAAGTCTATAGGAATGCATACTGGTTAACATTAGCTGTAACTTTTTGAAAAGTTGTCAGGGCTGCAAATTCAAAGTGGCATTAGAATTAGCTTCCAACACTAGACCTTCAACAAGTTTTGCATCTAGGAAAAGCAACAGGAAAACTTGCAAAAGCACTCTGCCAAAATGCATTCTAAGTCTATGGGAATGCATTTTGGATAACATTAGCTGTAACTTTTTGGAAAGTTGTCAGGGCTGCAAATTCAAAATGGCATTAGAATTAGCTTCCAACACTACACCTTCAAAAAGTTTTGCATCAAGGAAAAGCAACAGGAACACTTACAATGCACTCTGCCAAAATGCCTTTTAAGTCTATAAGAATGAATACTGGTTAACATTAGCTGTAACTTTTTGAAAAGTTGTCAGGGCTGCAAATTCAAAGTGGCATTAGAATTAGCTTCCAACACTACACCTTCAACAAGTTTTGCATCTAGGAAAAGCAACAGGAAAACTTGCAAAAGCACTCTGCCAAAATGCATTCTAAGTCTATGGGAATGCATTTTGGATAACATTACCTGTAACTTTTTGGAAAGTTGTCACGGCTGCAAATTCAAAATGGCATTAGAATTAGCTTCCAACACTACACCTTCAAAAAGTTTTGCATCAAGGAAAAGCAACAGGAACACTTACAATGCACTCTGCCAAAATTCCTTTTAAGTCTATAAGAATGAATACTGGTTAACATTAGCTGTAACTTTTTGAAAAGTTGTCAGGGCTGCAAATTCAAAGTGGCATTAGAATTAGCTTCCAACACTAGACCTTCAACAAGTTTTGCATCTAGGAAAAGCAACAGGAAAACTTGCAAAAGCACTCTGCCAAAATGCATTCTAAGTCTATGGGAATGCATTTTGGATAACATTACCTGTAACTTTTTGGAAAGTTGTCAGGGCTGGAAATTCAAAATGGCATTAGAATTAGCTTCCAACACTACACCTTCAAAAAGTTTTGCATCAAGGAAAAGCAACAGGAACACTTACAATGCACTCTGCCAAAATGCCTTTTAAGTCTATAGGAATGAATACTGGTTAACATTAGCTGTAACTTTTTGAAAAGTTGTCAGGGCTGCAAATTAAAAGTGCCATTAGAATTAGCATCCAACACTACACCTTCAAAAAGTTTTGCATCAAGGAAAAGCAACAGGAACACTTACAATGCACTCTGCCAAAATGCCTTTTAAGTCTATAGGAATGCATACTGGTTAACATTAGCTGTAACTTTTTGAAAAGTTGTCAGGGCTGCAAATTCAAAGTGGCATTAGAATTAGCTTCCAACACTAGACCTTCAACAAGTTTTGCATCTAGGAAAAGCAACAGGAAAACTGGCAAAAGCACTCTGCCAAAATGCATTCTAAGTCTATGGGAATGCATTTTGGATAACATTAGCTGTAACTTTTTGAAAAGTTGTCAGGGCTGCAAATTCAAAATGGCATTAGAATTAGCTTCCAACACTACACCTTCAAAAAGTTTTGCATCAAGGAAAAGCAACAGGAACACTTACAATGCACTCTGCCAAAATGCCTTTTAAGTCTATGGGAATGCATTTTGGTTAACATTAGCTGTATCTTTTTGGAAAGTTGTCAGGGGCTGCAAATTCAAAATGGCATTAGAATTAGCTTCCAACACTACACCTTCAAAAAGTTTTGCATCAAGGAAAAGCAACAGGAACACTTACAATGCACTCTGCCAAAATGCCTTTTAAGTCTATAAGAATAAATACTGGTTAACATTAGCTGTAACTTTTTGAAAAGTTGTCAGGGCTGCAAATTCAAAGTGGCATTAGAATTAGCTTCCAACACTACACCTTCAACAAGTTTTGCATCTAGGAAAAGCAACAGGAAAACTTGCAAAAGCACTCTGCCAAAATGCATTCTAAGTCTATGGGAATGCATTTTGGATAACATTACCTGTAACTTTTTGTAAAGTTGTCACGGCTGCAAATTCAAAATGGCATTAGAATTAGCTTCCAACACTACACCTTCAAAAAGTTTTGCATCAAGGAAAAGCAACAGGAACACTTACAATGCACTCTGCCAAAATTCCTTTTAAGTCTATAAGAATGAATACTGGTTAACATTAGCTGTAACTTTTTGAAAAGTTGTCAGGGCTGCAAATTCAAAGTGGCATTAGAATTAGCTTCCAACACTAGACCTTCAACAAGTTTTGCATCTAGGAAAAGCAACAGGAAAACTTGCAAAAGCACTCTGCCAAAATGCATTCTAAGTCTATGGGAATGCATTTTGGATAACATTACCTGTAACTTTTTGGAAAGTTGTCAGGGCTGCAAATTCAAAATGGCATTAGAATTAGCTTCCAACACTACACCTTCAAAAAGTTTTGCATCAAGGAAAAGCAACAGGAACACTTACAATGCACTCTGCCAAAATTCCTTTTAAGTCTATAAGAATGAATACTGGTTAACATTAGCTGTAACTTTTTGAAAAGTTGTCAGGGCTGCAAATTCAAAGTGCCATTAGAATTAGCATCCAACACTACACCTTCAAAAAGTTTTGCATCAAGGAAAAGCAACAGGAACACTTAAAAGGCACTCTGCCAAAATGCATTTTAAGTCTATAGGAATGCATACTGGTTAACATTAGCTGTAACTTTTTGAAAAGTTGTCAGGGCTGCAAATTCAAAGTGGCATTAGAATTAGCTTCCAACACTAGACCTTCAACAAGTTTTGCATCTAGGAAAAGCAACAGGAAAACTGGCAAAAGCACTCTGCCAAAATGCATTCTAAGTCTATGGGAATGCATTTTGGATAACATTAGCTGTAACTTTTTGAAAAGTTGTCAGGGCTGCAAATTCAAAATGGCATTAGAATTAGCTTCCAACACTACACCTTCAAAAAGTTTTGCATCAAGGAAAAGCAACAGGAACACTTACAATGCACTCTGCCAAAATGCCTTTTAAGTCTATGGGAATGCATTTTGGTTAACATTAGCTGTATCTTTTTGGAAAGTTGTCAGGGCTGCAAATTCAAAATGGCATTAGAATTAGCTTCCAACACTAGACCTTCAACAAGTTTTGCATCTAGGAAAAGCAACAGGAAAACTTGCAAAAGCACTCTGCCAGAATGCATTCTAAGTCTATGGGAATGCATTTTGGATAACATTACCTGTAACTTTTTGGAAAGTTGTCAGGGCTGCAAATTCAAAATGGCATTAGAATTAGCTTCCAACACTACACCTTCAAAAAGTTTTGCATCAAGGAAAAGCAACAGGAACACTTACAATGCACTCTGCCAAAATGCCTTTTAAGTCTATAGGAATGAATACTGGTTAACATTAGCTGTAACTTTTTGAAAAGTTGTCAGGGCTGCAAATTCAAAGTGGCATTAGAATTAGCTTCCAACACTACACCTTCAACAAGTTTTGCATCTAGGAAAAGCAACAGGAAAACTTGCAAAGCACTCTGCCAAAATGCATTCTAAGTCTATGGGAATGCATTTTGGATAACATTAGCTGTAACTTTTTGGAAAGTTGTCAGGGCTGCAAATTCAAAATGGCATTAGAATTAGCTTCCAACACTACACCTTCAAAAAGTTTTGCATCAAGGAAAAGCAACAGGAACACTTACAATGCACTCTGCCAAAATGCCTTTTAAGTCTATAGAATGAATACTGGTTAACATTAGCTGTAACTTTTTGAAAAGTTGTCAGGGCTGCAAATTCAAAGTGGCATTAGAATTAGCTTCCAACACTAGACCTTCAACAAGTTTTGCATCTAGGAAAAGCAACAGGAAAACTTGCAAAAGCACTCTGCCAAAATGCATTCTAAGTCTATGGGAATGCATTTTGGATAACATTAGCTGTAACTTTTTGGAAAGTTGTCAGGGCTGCAAATTCAAAATGGCATTAGAATTAGCTTCCAACACTACACCTTCAAAAAGTTTTGCATCAAGGAAAAGCAACAGGAACACTTACAATGCACTCTGCCAAAATGCCTTTTAAGTCTATGGAATGCATTTGGTTAACATTAGCTGTAACT
Organism: Xenopus laevis; assembly: GCF_017654675.1. Lineage (NCBI taxonomy): Eukaryota > Metazoa > Chordata > Amphibia > Anura > Pipidae > Xenopus > Xenopus laevis. The sequence continues at coordinate 54,860,870 of NC_054374.1, read as the reverse complement.
TTTTGGAAAGTTGTCAGGGCTGCAAATTCAAAATGGCATTAGAATTAGCTTCCAACACTACACCTTCAAAAAGTTTTGCATCAAGGAAAAGCAACAGGAACACTTACAATGCACTCTGCCAAAATGCCTTTTAAGTCTATAGGAATGCATACTGGTTAACATTAGCTGTAACTTTTTGAAAAGTTGTCAGGGCTGCAAATTCAAAGTGGCATTAGAATTAGCTTCCAACACTAGACCTTCAACAAGTTTTGCATCTAGGAAAAGCAACAGGAAAACTTGCAAAAGCACTCTGCCAAAATGCATTCTAAGTCTATGGGAATGCATTTTGGATAACATTACCTGTAACTTTTTGGAAAGTTGTCAGGGCTGCAAATTCAAAATGGCATTAGAATTAGCTTCCAACACTACACCTTCAAAAAGTTTTGCATCAAGGAAAAGCAACAGGAACACTTACAATGCACTCTGCCAAAATGCCTTTTAAGTCTATGGGAATGCATTTTGGTTAACATTAGCTGTATCTTTTTGGAAAGTTGTCAGGGCTGCAAATTCAAAATGCCATTAGAATTAGCTTCCAACACTACACCTTCAAAAAGTTTTGCATCAAGGAAAAGCAACAGGAACACTTACAATGCACTCTGCCAAAATGCCTTTTAAGTCTATAGGAATGCATACTGGTTAACATTAGCTGTAACTTTTTGAAAAGTTGTCAGGGCTGCAAATTCAAAGTGGCATTAGAATTAGCTTCCAACACTAGACCTTCAACAAGTTTTGCATCTAGGAAAAGCAACAGGAAAACTTGCAAAAGCACTCTGCCAAAATGCATTCTAAGTCTATGGGAATGCATTTTGGATAACATTACCTGTAACTTTTTGGAAAGTTGTCAGGGCTGCAAATTCAAAATGGCATTAGAATTAGCTTCCAACACTACACCTTCAAAAAGTTTTGCATCAAGGAAAAGCAACAGGAACACTTACAATGCACTCTGCCAAAATGCCTTTTAAGTCTATGGGAATGCATTTTGGTTAACATTAGCTGTATCTTTTTGGAAAGTTGTCAGGGCTGCAAATTCAAAATGGCATTAGAATTAGCTTCCAACACTACACCTTCAAAAAGTTTTGCATCAAGGAAAAGCAACAGGAACACTTACAATGCACTCTGCCAAAATGCCTTTTAAGTCTATAGGAATGAATACTGGTTAACATTAGCTGTAACTTTTTGAAAAGTTGTCAGGGCTGCAAATTCAAAGTGGCATTAGAATTAGCTTCCAACACTAGACCTTCAACAAGTTTTGCATCTAGGAAAAGCAACAGGAAAACTTGCAAAAGCACTCTGCCAAAATGCATTCTAAGTCTATGGGAATGCATTTTGGATAACATTAGCTGTAACTTTTTGGAAAGTTGTCAGGGCTGCAAATTCAAAATGGCATTAGAATTAGCTTCCAACACTACACCTTCAAAAAGTTTTGCATCAAGGAAAAGCAACAGGAACACTTACAATGCACTCTGCCAAAATGCCTTTTAAGTCTATGGGAATGCATTTTGGTTAACATTAGCTGTATCTTTTTGGAAAGTTGTCAGGGCTGCAAATTCAAAATGGCATTAGAATTAGCTTCCAACACTACACCTTCAAAAAGTTTTGCATCAAGGAAAAGCAACAGGAACACTTACAATGCACTCTGCCAAAATGCCTTTTAAGTCTATAGGAATGAATACTGGTTAACATTAGCTGTAACTTTTTGAAAAGTTGTCAGGGCTGCAAATTCAAAGTGCATTAGAATTAGCTTCCAACACTACACCTTCAACAAGTTTTGCATCTAGGAAAAGCAACAGGAAAACTTGCAAAAGCACTCTGCCAAAATGCATTCTAAGTCTATGGGAATGCATTTTGGATAACATTACCTGTAACTTTTTGGAAAGTTGTCAGGGCTGCAAATTCAAAATGGCATTAGAATTAGCTTCCAACACTACACCTTCAAAAAGTTTTGCATCAAGGAAAAGCAACAGGAACACTTACAATGCACTCTGCCAAAATGCCTTTTAAGTCTATAGGAATGCATACTGGTTAACATTAGCTGTAACTTTTTGAAAAGTTGTCAGGGCTGCAAATTCAAAGTGGCATTAGAATTAGCTTCCAACACTAGACCTTCAACAAGTTTTGCATCTAGGAAAAGCAACAGGAAAACTTGCAAAAGCACTCTGCCAAAATGCATTCTAAGTCTATGGGAATGCATTTTGGATAACATTAGCTGTAACTTTTTGGAAAGTTGTCAGGGCTGCAAATTCAAAATGGCATTAGAATTAGCTTCCAACACTACACCTTCAAAAAGTTTTGCATCAGGAAAAGCAACAGGAACACTTACAATGCACTCTGCCAAAATGCCTTTTAAGTCTATAGGAATGCATACTGGTTAACATTAGCTGTAACTTTTTGAAAAGTTGTCAGGGCTGCAAATTCAAAAGTGGCATTAGAATTAGCTTCCAACACTACACCTTCAAAAAGTTTTGCATCAAGGAAAAGCAACAGGAACACTTACAAAGCACTCTGCCAAAATGCATTTAAGTCTATAGGAATGCATACTGGTTAACATTAGCTGTAACTTTTTGAAAAGTTGTCAGGGCTGCAAATTCAAAGTGGCATTAGAATTAGCTTCCAACACTAGACCTTCAACAAGTTTTGCATCTAGGAAAAGCAACAGGAAAACTTGCAAAAGCACTCTGCCAAAATGCATTCTAAGTCTATGGGAATGCATTTTGGATAACATTAGCTGTAACTTTTTGAAAAGTTGTCAGGGCTGCAAATTCAAAATGGCATTAGAATTAGCTTCCAACACTACACCTTCAAAAAGTTTTGCATCAAGGAAAAGCAACAGGAACACTTACAATGCACTCTGCCAAAATGCCTTTTAAGTCTATAGGAATGCATTTTGGTTAACATTAGCTGTATCTTTTTGGAAAGTTGTCAGGGCTGCAAATTCAAAGTGGCATTAGAATTAGCTTCCAACACTAGACCTTCAACAAGTTTTGCATCTAGGAAAAGCAACAGGAAAACTTGCAAAAGCACTCTGCCAAAATGCATTCTAAGTCTATGGGAATGCATTTTGGATAACATTAGCTGTAACTTTTTGGAAAGTTGTCAGGGCTGCAAATTCAAAATGGCATTAGAATTAGCTTCCAACACTACACCTTCAAAAAGTTTTGCATCAAGGAAAAGCAACAGGAACACTTACAATGCACTCTGCCAAAATGCCTTTTAAGTCTATGGGAATGCATTTTGGTTAACATTAGCTGTATCTTTTTGGAAAGTTGTCAGGGGCTGCAAATTCAAAATGGCATTAGAATTAGCTTCCAACACTAGACCTTCAACAAGTTTTGCATCTAGGAAAAGCAACAGGAAAACTTGCAAAAGCACTCTGCCAAAATGCATTCTAAGTCTATGGGAATGCATTTTGGATAACATTACCTGTAACTTTTTGGAAAGTTGTCAGGGCTGCAAATTCAAAATGGCATTAGAATTAGCTTCCAACACTACACCTTCAAAAAGTTTTGCATCAAGGAAAAGCAACAGGAACACTTACAATGCACTCTGCCAAAATGCCTTTTAAGTCTATAGGAATGAATACTGGTTAACATTAGCTGTAACTTTTTGAAAAGTTGTCAGGGCTGCAAATTCAAAGTGGCATTAGAATTAGCTTCCAACACTACACCTTCAACAAGTTTTGCATCTAGGAAAAGCAACAGGAAAACTTGCAAAAGCACTCTGCCAAAATGCATTCTAAGTCTATGGGAATGCATTTTGGATAACATTACCTGTAACTTTTTGGAAAGTTGTCAGGGCTGCAAATTCAAAATGGCATTAGAATTAGCTTCCAACACTACACCTTCAAAAAGTTTTGCATCAAGGAAAAGCAACAGGAACACTTACAATGCACTCTGCCAAAATGCCTTTTAAGTCTATAGGAATGCATACTGGTTAACATTAGCTGTAACTTTTTGAAAGTTGTCAGGGCTGCAAATTCAAAGTGGCATTAGAATTAGCTTCCAACACTAGACCTTCAACAAGTTTTGCATCTAGGAAAAGCAACAGGAAAACTTGCAAAAGCACTCTGCCAAAATGCATTCTAAGTCTATGGGAATGCATTTTGGATAACATTACCTGTAACTTTTTGGAAAGTTGTCAGGGCTGCAAATTCAAAATGGCATTAGAATTAGCTTCCAACACTACACCTTCAAAAAGTTTTGCATCAAGGAAAAGCAACAGGAACACTTACAATGCACTCTGCCAAAATGCCTTTTAAGTCTATGGGAATGCATTTTGGTTAACATTAGCTGTAACTTTTTGGAAAGTTGTCAGGGCTGCAAATTCAAAATGGCATTAGAATTAGCTTCCAACACTACACCTTCAAAAAGTTTTGCATCAAGGAAAAGCAACAGGAAAACTTACAATGCACTCTGCCAAAATGCCTTTTAAGTCTATAGGAATGCATACTGGTTAACATTAGCTGTAACTTTTTGAAAAGTTGTCAGGGCTGCAAATTCAAAGTGGCATTAGAATTAGCTTCCAACACTAGACCTTCAACAAGTTTTGCATCTAGGAAAAGCAACAGGAAAACTTGCAAAAGCACTCTGCCAAAATGCATTCTAAGTCTATGGGAATGCATTTTGGATAACATTAGCTGTAACTTTTTGGAAAGTTGTCAGGGCTGCAAATTCAAAATGGCATTAGAATTAGCTTCCAACACTACACCTTCAAAAAGTTTTGCATCAAGGAAAAGCAACAGGAACACTTACAATGCACTCTGCCAAAATGCCTTTTAAGTCTATGGGAATGCATTTGGTTAACATTAGCTGTATCTTTTTGGAAAGTTGTCAGGGCTGCAAATTCAAAGTGGCATTAGAATTAGCTTCCAACACTAGACCTTCAACAAGTTTTGCATCTAGGAAAAGCAACAGGAAAACTTGCAAAAGCACTCTGCCAAAATGCATTCTAAGTCTATGGGAATGCATTTTGGTTAACATTAGCTGTAACTTTTTGAAAAGTTGTCAGGGCTGCAAATTAAAAATGGCATTAGAATTAGCTTCCAACACTACACCTTCAACAAGTTTTGCATCTAGGAAAAGCAACAGGAAAACTTGCAAAAGCACTCTGCCAAAATGCATTCTAAGTCTATGGGAATGCATTTTGGTTAACATTAGCTGTATCTTTTTGGAAAGTTGTCAGGGCTGCAAATTCAAAATGGCATTAGAATTAGCTTCCAACACTACACCTTCAAAAAGTTTTGCATCAAGGAAAAGCAACAGGAAAACTTACAATGCACTCTGCCAAAATGCCTTTTAAGTCTATAGGAATGCATTCTGGTTAACATTAGCTGTAACTTTTTGAAAAGTTGTCAGGGCTGCAAATTCAAAAGTGGCATTAGAATTAGCTTCCAACACTACACCTTCAAAAAGTTTTGCATCAAGGAAAAGCAACAGGAAAACTTGCAAAAGCACTCTGCCAAAATGCATTCTAAGTCTATGGGAATGCATTTTGGTTAACATTAGCTGTAACTTTTTGAAAAGTTGTCGGGCTGCAAATTCAAAATGGCATTAGAATTAGCTTCCAACACTACACCTTCAACAAGTTTTGCATCTAGGAAAAGCAACAGGAAAACTTGCAAAAGCACTCTGCCAAAATGCATTCTAAGTCTATGGGAATGCATTTTGGTTAACATTAGCTGTAACTTTTTGGAAAGTTGTCAGGGCTGCAAATTCAAAATGGCATTAGAATTAGCTTCCAACACTACACCTTCAAAAAGTTTTGCATCAAGGAAAAGCAACAGGAAAACTTGCAAAAGCACTCTGCCAAAATGCATTCTAAGTCTATGGGAATGCATTTTGGTTAACATTAGCTGTAACTTTTTGGAAAGTTGTCAGGGCTGCAAATTCAAAATGGCATTAGAATTAGCTTCCAACACTACACCTTCAAAAAGTTTTGCATCAAGGAAAAGCAACAGGAACACTTACAATGCACTCTGCCAAAATGCCTTTTAAGTCTATAGGAATGCATACTGGTTAACATTAGCTGTAACTTTTTGAAAAGTTGTCAGGGCTGCAAATTCAAAGTGGCATTAGAATTAGCTTCCAACACTAGACCTTCAACAAGTTTTGCATCTAGGAAAAGCAACAGGAAAACTTGCAAAAGCACTCTGCCAAAATGCATTCTAAGTCTATGGGAATGCATTTTGGATAACATTACCTGTAACTTTTTGGAAAGTTGTCAGGGCTGCAAATTCAAAATGGCATTAGAATTAGCTTCCAACACTACACCTTCAAAAAGTTTTGCATCAAGGAAAAGCAACAGGAACACTTACAATGCACTCTGCCAAAATGCCTTTTAAGTCTATAAGAATGAATACTGGTTAACATTAGCTGTAACTTTTTGAAAAGTTGTCAGGGCTGCAAATTCAAAGTGGCATTAGAATTAGCTTCCAACACTAGACCTTCAACAAGTTTTGCATCTAGGAAAAGCAACAGGAAAACTTGCAAAAGCACTCTGCCAAAATGCATTCTAAGTCTATGGGAATGCATTTTGGATAACATTACCTGTAACTTTTTGGAAAGTTGTCAGGGCTGCAAATTCAAAATGGCATTAGAATTAGCTTCCAACACTACACCTTCAAAAAGTTTTGCATCAAGGAAAAGCAACAGGAACACTTACAATGCACTCTGCCAAAATGCCTTTTAAGTCTATAGGAATGCATACTGGTTAACATTAGCTGTAACTTTTTGAAAAGTTGTCAGGGCTGCAAATTCAAAGTGGCATTAGAATTAGCTTCCAACACTAGACCTTCAACAAGTTTTGCATCTAGGAAAAGCAACAGGAAAACTTGCAAAAGCACTCTGCCAAAATGCATTCTAAGTCTATGGGAATGCATTTTGGATAACATTACCTGTAACTTTTTGGAAAGTTGTCAGGGCTGCAAATTCAAAAGTGGCATTAGAATTAGCTTCCAACACTACACCTTCAAAAGTTTTGCATCAAGGAAAAGCAACAGGAAAACTTGCAAAAGCACTCTGCCAAAATGCATTCTAAGTCTATGGGAATGCATTTTGGTTAACATTAGCTGTAACTTTTTGGAAAGTTGTCAGGGCTGCAAATTCAAAATGGCATTAGAATTAGCTTCCAACACTACACCTTCAAAAAGTTTTGCATCAAGGAAAAGCAACAGGAACACTTACAATGCACTCTGCCAAAATGCCTTTTAAGTCTATAGGAATGCAATACTGGTTAACATTAGCTGTAACTTTTTGAAAAGTTGTCAGGGCTGCAAATTCAAAGTGGCATTAGAATTAGCTTCCAACACTAGACCTTCAACAAGTTTTGCATCTAGGAAAAGCAACAGGAAAACTTGCAAAAGCACTCTGCCAAAATGCATTCTAAGTCTATGGGAATGCATTTTGGATAACATTACCTGTAACTTTTTGGAAAGTTGTCAGGGCTGCAAATTCAAAATGGCATTAGAATTAGCTTCCAACACTACACCTTCAAAAAGTTTTGCATCAAGGAAAAGCAACAGGAACACTTACAATGCACTCTGCCAAAATGCCTTTTAAGTCTATGGGAATGCATTTTGGTTAACATTAGCTGTATCTTTTTGGAAAGTTGTCAGGGCTGCAAATTCAAAATGGCATTAGAATTAGCTTCCAACACTACACCTTCAAAAAGTTTTGCATCAAGGAAAAGCAACAGGAACACTTACAATGCACTCTGCCAAAATGCCTTTTAAGTCTATAAGAATGAATACTGGTTAACATTAGCTGTAACTTTTTGAAAAGTTGTCAGGGCTGCAAATTCAAAGTGGCATTAGAATTAGCTTCCAACACTAGACCTTCAACAAGTTTTGCATCTAGGAAAAGCAACAGGAAAACTTGCAAAAGCACTCTGCCAAAATGCATTCTAAGTCTATGGGAATGCATTTTGGATAACATTACCTGTAACTTTTTGGAAAGTTGTCAGGGCTGCAAATTCAAAATGGCATTAGAATTAGCTTCCAACACTACACCTTCAAAAAGTTTTGCATCAAGGAAAAGCAACAGGAACACTTACAATGCACTCTGCCAAAATGCCTTTTAAGTCTATGGGAATGCATTTTGGTTAACATTAGCTGTATCTTTTTGGAAAGTTGTCAGGGCTGCAAATTCAAAATGGCATTAGAATTAGCTTCCAACACTACACCTTCAAAAAGTTTTGCATCAAGGAAAAGCAACAGGAACACTTACAATGCACTCTGCCAAAATGCCTTTTAAGTCTATAAGAATGAATACTGGTTAACATTAGCTGTAACTTTTTGAAAAGTTGTCAGGGCTGCAAATTCAAAGTGGCATTAGAATTAGCTTCCAACACTACACCTTCAACAAGTTTTGCATCTAGGAAAAGCAACAGGAAAACTTGCAAAAGCACTCTGCCAAAATGCATTCTAAGTCTATGGGAATGCATTTTGGATAACATTACCTGTAACTTTTTGTAAAGTTGTCACGGCTGCAAATTCAAAATGGCATTAGAATTAGCTTCCAACACTACACCTTCAAAAAGTTTTGCATCAAGGAAAAGCAACAGGAACACTTACAATGCACTCTGCCAAAATTCCTTTTAAGTCTATAAGAATGAATACTGGTTAACATTAGCTGTAACTTTTTGAAAAGTTGTCAGGGCTGCAAATTCAAAGTGGCATTAGAATTAGCTTCCAACACTAGACCTTCAACAAGTTTTGCATCTAGGAAAAGCAACAGGAAAACTTGCAAAAGCACTCTGCCAAAATGCATTCTAAGTCTATGGGAATGCATTTTGGATAACATTACCTGTAACTTTTTGGAAAGTTGTCAGGGCTGCAAATTCAAAATGGCATTAGAATTAGCTTCCAACACTACACCTTCAAAAAGTTTTGCATCAAGGAAAAGCAACAGGAACACTTACAATGCACTCTGCCAAAATGCCTTTTAAGTCTATGGGAATGCATTTGGTTAACATTAGCTGTAACTTTTTGGAAAGTTGTCAGGGCTGCAAATTCAAAATGGCATTAGAATTAGCTTCCAACACTAGACCTTCAACAAGTTTTGCATCTAGGAAAAGCAACAGGAAAACTTGCAAAAGCACTCTGCCAAAATGCATTCTAAGTCTATGGGAATGCATTTTGGATAACATTAGCTGTAACTTTTTGGAAAGTTGTCAGGGCTGCAAATTCAAAATGGCATTAGAATTAGCTTCCAACACTACACCTTCAAAAAGTTTTGCATCAAGGAAAAGCAACAGGAACACTTACAATGCACTCTGCCAAAATGCCTTTTAAGTCTATAGGAATGAATACTGGTTAACATTAGCTGTAACTTTTTGAAAAGTTGTCAGGGCTGCAAATTAAAAGTGCCATTAGAATTAGCATCCAACACTACACCTTCAAAAAGTTTTGCATCAAGGAAAAGCAACAGGAACACTTACAATGCACTCTGCCAAAATGCCTTTTAAGTCTATAGGAATGCATACTGGTTAACATTAGCTGTAACTTTTTGAAAAGTTGTCAGGGCTGCAAATTCAAAGTGGCATTAGAATTAGCTTCCAACACTAGACCTTCAACAAGTTTTGCATCTAGGAAAAGCAACAGGAAAACTGGCAAAAGCACTCTGCCAAAATGCATTCTAAGTCTATGGGAATGCATTTTGGATAACATTAGCTGTAACTTTTTGGAAAGTTGTCAGGGCTGCAAATTCAAAATGGCATTAGAATTAGCTTCCAACACTACACCTTCAAAAAGTTTTGCATCAAGGAAAAGCAACAGGAACACTTACAATGCACTCTGCCAAAATGCCTTTTAAGTCTATGGGAATGCATTTTGGTTAACATTAGCTGTATCTTTTTGGAAAGTTGTCAGGGCTGCAAATTCAAAATGGCATTAGAATTAGCTTCCAACACTACACCTTCAAAAAGTTTTGCATCAAGGAAAAGCAACAGGAACACTTACAATGCACTCTGCCAAAATGCCTTTTAAGTCTATAAGAATGAATACTGGTTAACATTAGCTGTAACTTTTTGAAAAGTTGTCAGGGCTGCAAATTCAAAGTGGCATTAGAATTAGCTTCCAACACTAGACCTTCAACAAGTTTTGCATCTAGGAAAAGCAACAGGAAAACTTGCAAAAGCACTCTGCCAAAATGCATTCTAAGTCTATGGGAATGCATTTTGGATAACATTAGCTGTAACTTTTTGGAAAGTTGTCAGGGCTGCAAATTCAAAATGGCATTAGAATTAGCTTCCAACACTACACCTTCAAAAAGTTTTGCATCAAGGAAAAGCAACAGGAAAACTTGCAAAAGCACTCTGCCAAAATGCATTCTAAGTCTATGGGAATGCATTTTGGTTAACATTAGCTGTATCTTTTTGGAAAGTTGTCAGGGCTGCAAATTCAAAATGGCATTAGAATTAGCTTCCAACACTACACCTTCAAAAAGTTTTGCATCAAGGAAAAGCAACAGGAACACTTACAATGCACTCTGCCAAAATGCCTTTTAAGTCTATAAGAATGAATACTGGTTAACATTAGCTGTAACTTTTTGAAAAGTTGTCAGGGCTGCAAATTCAAAGTGGCATTAGAATTAGCTTCCAACACTAGACCTTCAACAAGTTTTGCATCTAGGAAAAGCAACAGGAAAACTTGCAAAAGCACTCTGCCAAAATGCATTCTAAGTCTATGGGAATGCATTTTGGATAACATTACCTGTAACTTTTTGGAAAGTTGTCAGGGCTGCAAATTCAAAATGGCATTAGAATTAGCTTCCAACACTACACCTTCAAAAAGTTTTGCATCAAGGAAAAGCAACAGGAACACTTACAATGCACTCTGCCAAAATGCCTTTTAAGTCTATAAGGAATGAATACTGGTTAACATTAGCTGTAACTTTTTGAAAAGTTGTCAGGGCTGCAAATTCAAAGTGGCATTAGAATTAGCTTCCAACACTAGACCTTCAACAAGTTTTGCATCTAGGAAAAGCAACAGGAAAACTTGCAAAAGCACTCTGCCAAAATGCATTCTAAGTCTATGGGAATGCATTTTGGATAACATTACCTGTAACTTTTTGGAAAGTTGTCAGGGCTGCAAATTCAAAAGTGGCATTAGAATTAGCTTCCAACACTACACCTTCAAAAAGTTTTGCATCAAGGAAAAGCAACAGGAACACTTACAATGCACTCTGCCAAAATGCCTTTTAAGTCTATAGGAATGCATACTGGTTAACATTAGCTGTAACTTTTTGAAAAGTTGTCAGGGCTGCAAATTCAAAGTGGCATTAGAATTAGCTTCCAACACTAGACCTTCAACAAGTTTTGCATCTAGGAAAAGCAACAGGAAAACTTGCAAAAGCACTCTGCCAAAATGCATTCTAAGTCTATGGGAATGCATTTTGGATAACATTACCTGTAACTTTTTGGAAAGTTGTCAGGGCTGCAAATTCAAAATGGCATTAGAATTAGCTTCCAACACTACACCTTCAAAAAGTTTTGCATCAAGGAAAAGCAACAGGAACACTTACAATGCACTCTGCCAAAATGCCTTTTAAGTCTATGGGAATGCATTTTGGTTAACATTAGCTGTATCTTTTTGGAAAGTTGTCAGGGCTGCAAATTCAAAATGGCATTAGAATTAGCTTCCAACACTACACCTTCAAAAAGTTTTGCATCAAGGAAAAGCAACAGGAACACTTACAATGCACTCTGCCAAAATGCCTTTTAAGTCTATAAGAATGAATACTGGTTAACATTAGCTGTAACTTTTTGAAAAGTTGTCAGGGCTGCAAATTCAAAGTGGCATTAGAATTAGCTTCCAACACTACACCTTCAACAAGTTTTGCATCTAGGAAAAGCAACAGGAAAACTTGCAAAAGCACTCTGCCAAAATGCATTCTAAGTCTATGGGAATGCATTTTGGATAACATTACCTGTAACTTTTTGGAAAGTTGTCAGGGCTGCAAATTCAAAATGGCATTAGAATTAGCTTCCAACACTACACCTTCAAAAAGTTTTGCATCAAGGAAAAGCAACAGGAACACTTACAATGCACTCTGCCAAAATGCCTTTTAAGTCTATAGGAATGCATACTGGTTAACATTAGCTGTAACTTTTTGAAAAGTTGTCAGGGCTGCAAATTCAAAGTGGCATTAGAATTAGCTTCCAACACTAGACCTTCAACAAGTTTTGCATCTAGGAAAAGCAACAGGAAAACTTGCAAAAGCACTCTGCCAAAATGCATTCTAAGTCTATGGGAATGCATTTTGGATAACATTACCTGTAACTTTTTGGAAAGTTGTCAGGGCTGCAAATTCAAAATGGCATTAGAATTAGCTTCCAACACTACACCTTCAAAAAGTTTTGCATCAAGGAAAAGCAACAGGAACACTTACAATGCACTCTGCCAAAATGCCTTTTAAGTCTATGGGAATGCATTTGGTTAACATTAGCTGTAACTTTTTGGAAAGTTGTCAGGGCTGCAAATTCAAAATGGCATTAGAATTAGCTTCCAACACTAGACCTTCAACAAGTTTTGCATCTAGGAAAAGCAACAGGAAAACTTGCAAAAGCACTCTGCCAAAATGCATTCTAAGTCTATGGGAATGCATTTTGGATAACATTACCTGTAACTTTTTGGAAAGTTGTCAGGGCTGCAAATTCAAAATGGCATTAGAATTAGCTTCCAACACTACACCTTCAAAAAGTTTTGCATCAAGGAAAAGCAACAGGAACACTTACAATGCACTCTGCCAAAATGCCTTTTAAGTCTATGGGAATGCATTTTGGTTAACATTAGCTGTACTTTTTGGAAAGTTGTCAGGGCTGCAAATTCAAAATGCATTAGAATTAGCTTCCAACACTACACCTTCAAAAAGTTTTGCATCAAGGAAAAGCAACAGGAACACTTACAATGCACTCTGCCAAAATGCCTTTTAAGTCTATAGGAATGCATACTGGTTAACATTAGCTGTAACTTTTTGAAAAGTTGTCAGGGCTGCAAATTCAAAGTGGCATTAGAATTAGCTTCCAACACTAGACCTTCAACAAGTTTTGCATCTAGGAAAAGCAACAGGAAAACTTGCAAAAGCACTCTGCCAAAATGCATTCTAAGTCTATGGGAATGCATTTTGGATAACATTACCTGTAACTTTTTGGAAAGTTGTCAGGGCTGCAAATTCAAAATGGCATTAGAATTAGCTTCCAACACTACACCTTCAAAAAGTTTTGCATCAAGGAAAAGCAACAGGAACACTTACAATGCACTCTGCCAAAATGCCTTTTAAGTCTATGGGAATGCATTTTGGTTAACATTAGCTGTATCTTTTTGGAAAGTTGTCAGGGCTGCAAATTCAAAGTGGCATTAGAATTAGCTTCCAACACTAGACCTTCAACAAGTTTTGCATCTAGGAAAAGCAACAGGAAAACTGGCAAAAGCACTCTGCCAAAATGCATTCTAAGTCTATGGGAATGCATTTTGGATAACATTAGCTGTAACTTTTTGAAAAGTTGTCAGGGCTGCAAATTCAAAATGGCATTAGAATTAGCTTCCAACACTACACCTTCAAAAAGTTTTGCATCAAGGAAAAGCAACAGGAACACTTACAATGCACTCTGCCAAAATGCCTTTTAAGTCTATAGGAATGCATACTGGTTAACATTAGCTGTAACTTTTTGAAAAGTTGTCAGGGCTGCAAATTCAAAGTGGCATTAGAATTAGCTTCCAACACTAGACCTTCAACAAGTTTTGCATCTAGGAAAAGCAACAGGAAAACTGGCAAAAGCACTCTGCCAAAATGCATTCTAAGTCTATGGGAATGCATTTTGGATAACATTAGCTGTAACTTTTTGAAAAGTTGTCAGGGCTGCAAATTCAAAATGGCATTAGAATTAGCTTCCAACACTACACCTTCAAAAAGTTTTGCATCAAGGAAAAGCAACAGGAACACTTACAATGCACTCTGCCAAAATGCCTTTTAAGTCTATAAGAATGAATACTGGTTAACATCAGCTGTAACTTTTTGAAAAGTTGTCAGGGCTGCAAATTCAAAGTGGCATTAGAATTAGCTTCCAACACTACACCTTCAACAAGTTTTGCATCTAGGAAAAGCAACAGGAAAACTTGCAAAAGCACTCTGCCAAAATGCATTCTAAGTCTATGGGAATGCATTTTGGATAACATTACCTGTAACTTTTTGTAAAGTTGTCACGGCTGCAAATTCAAAATGGCATTAGAATTAGCTTCCAACACTACAGCTTCAAAAAGTTTTGCATCAAGGAAAAGCAACAGGAACACTTACAATGCACTCTGCCAAAATTCCTTTTAAGTCTATAAGAATGAATACTGGTTAACATTAGCTGTAACTTTTTGAAAAGTTGTCAGGGCTGCAAATTCAAAGTGGCATTAGAATTAGCTTCCAACACTAGACCTTCAACAAGTTTTGCATCTAGGAAAAGCAACAGGAAAACTTGCAAAAGCACTCTGCCAAAATGCATTCTAAGTCTATGGGAATGCATTTTGGATAACATTACCTGTAACGTTTTTGGAAAGTTGTCAGGGCTGCAAATTCAAAATGGCATTAGAATTAGCTTCCAACACCACACCTTCAAAAAGTTTTGCATCAAGGAAAAGCAACAGGAACACTTACAATGCACTCAGCCAAAATGCCTTTTAAGTCTATGGGAATGCATACTGGTTAACATTAGCTGTAACTTTTTGAAAAGTTGTCAGGGCTGCAAATTCAAAGTGGCATTAGAATTAGCTTCCAACACTAGACCTTCAACAAGTTTTGCATCTAGGAAAAGCAACAGGAAAACTTGCAAAAGCACTCTGCCAAAATGCATTCTAAGTCTATGGGAATGCATTTTGGATAACATTACCTGTAACTTTTTGGAAAGTTGTCAGGGCTGCAAATTCAAAATGGCATTAGAATTAGCTTCCAACACTACACCTTCAAAAAGTTTTGCATCAAGGAAAAGCAACAGGAACACTTACAATGCACTCTGCCAAAATGCCTTTTAAGTCTATAGGAATGAATACTGGTTAACATTAGCTGTAACTTTTTGAAAAGTTGTCAGGGCTGCAAATTCAAAGTGGCATTAGAATTAGCTTCCAACACTACACCTTCAAAAAGTTTTGCATCTAGGAAAAGCAACAGGAAAACTTGCAAAAGCACTCTGCCAAAATGCATTCTAAGTCTATGGGAAGGGGGCGTGGCCTGGCGCGAAGCTGAATGGCTGCCTGAGGCTGTAGCTCTCTGCTGAAAACACCCAGAAAAGCTACTAAAAGCAATCCAGGAAGCCCCTTCTTGTGCTAAAAAGGTGGGTGAACGTCTCCTGAACGATATGGAGTGGAAAAGGGTGTCACATAAGAAGAAATATAGCTCTCCTATCCCTCGAAAGCTTTCAGAGTTTTATGGGGAGGAAAACCAAGATGGCGACCGTCATTATCAGCCACGAGGTAGGCATGAAACGGACTACCTTACTCCCCCACCACTAGCTCAGAGGAATAGATTTAGCCCTCTCTACACTCCTCATCGCAGGGGTGACCCAGCGGACCCTGCTGAGGAAGAAAGCGAGGAGGATAACCCAAAGGAAAGCCCTAAAGACACCAGGGATCGTAGCCCTCTGAAATCCCTGAAGGCCCAGCCTGTATCATCACGACAGGATGATCAGAGATCCCAGGTAGGACAGACTCCACAGTCCTTACCCCACCCATCCATTCATCCACCTCCAGCAAACGTTACTCTAGACCCCCTGACGTCATTCCCAGCTACTGAGCAGACAATGACGCAGAAATTTTTTAAGGACTTCATGGTGTCCTTTAGCGGTGTCATGAAGGATAACATGGCGGAGATCAGGGGGGATATGCAATCTCTGGTGAAACAAATGTCAAACTTTGCAAGTGAAACAGACCAGAGAATCTCCAAGTTGGAGAATAGGATTGCAGAAATGACAACGGCACATAACGAATTAGTTGATGCCCACAAGGAGCTTATGAACGAGAATAGATGGATGAAGGAGAAGATAGCTGACGGGGAGGACAGGAATAGGAGGAATAATGTTAAAATCAGAGGGGTCCCTGAAACTGTTCATAATGATGAGCTTAAGGGATATGTAATGGATATTCTGAAATCTACCTTCCCTGCGTTGACTGAGAGTGAAATGACTGTAGACAGGGCTCACAGGTTGCCCAAACCTAGCCATATTGCTAAACATCTGCCCAGAGACGTGATTACAAGAATCCACTTTTTCCATGTGAAGGAAATGCTACTAGCCGCCACAAGAGGAGGGAAAAATCTCCCAGATCCATATCGGGATCTGGCATTATACCAGGATCTATCTCAGACCACTTTACAAGCAAGACGAGAGTATTCGCAGATTACTGCCACTCTAAGGCATAATAACATTCAATATTCCTGGGGATTTCCACCAAAACTGATAATACAGGATCAAGGAGTGTCCTATGTTGTTAGAAGCGTGAAGGAGGGACATGAGCTGCTCTCAAAGTGGAACATTCCAATCTTTGTCCCCAGAGATCTAAAAAAGGACAAACCCATTTACCATCCAACCCCATACAAACAACAACCAATGGACACCACCCAACCACCATCTGAGGAAGATAAGTCAGCAGAAGCTCCTGGTGGTACCTGAACTGCTGGGTGCCCAGCCATAAACTCTTCCCCCCATTTCTGACTTTCCCCCTCGGGTTTTGTCACCTTCCCTTAGGAGAAAAGTCCAACTGGAAGTCCACAACGGTGGACCCTGACCTGATAGGTCATTTGAACTGAACAGTAATTTGAAGTTTACTTTTCATATTTTTGAAACTGTTTTTCTTCTTTTTCTTTTTCTCTTTTTTTTCTTCTCACTGGACTGAGAACTAATTTTTCATCAAGTGGTAGTTACAATAGGTAGAACCGGATGCCATTTTGTACGCCACTTTTTTTCTTGTTAATTCATTGTTCCTTTAAGTTTTTCAGGCTGTTGTCCCAACTAACCTTTTTTTCTCCAATCAGAGCTGAGATGTGCGAATGTCAAAATGATGTCCCCGGACTGACTTGGGTGAGGTTAATATATTGGTTTGGTTTGTTTACAATATCACTGTATAGATAAACATGTTTCAGGAATGTAAACTTCTTTCGATTAACGTGAGAGGGTTAAATTCTTATAGAAAGAGGTATCTACTACAAAAGTTGGTAAAAGAAGAAAATGCTGACATTATTTGTTTACAAGAGACACATTTAAATAAAATTGCAGCAGGGAAACTTAAAATTCATCAATTTTCTAAAATATACCATTCCACTTTAAAAAATAATAAGAAGAAAGCTGGGGTATGCATAGCTGTCAGAGATACACTGGGGCTAGTGGTAGGGGAAACTTTTGCTAGTGAAGATGGAAGAATGGTGATGATTACTGGTACAATTAATGCCCAAGATTTTACATTTGTGAACCTATACACTCCAAACTCCCATCAAATGAAATTTCTCAACAAAAAATTTAGAAAAATATCCACCTTTACTAAAGGTTACTTATTTATATCAGGAGATCTGAATTCAGTAGTTGACCCTCAGTCTGACTGCACCTCCAAAACTAGGAAAACTCACTCTATTCTGAAACCAGCTCTGATCCAATTTGAGCTATTCGATACTTGGAGATGTATACACCCTAAAGAGAAACAATTCACTTACTACTCACCGATCCATAAGTCCTTCACTCGCATTGATTATTGTTTGACTGACAGGTTTTCCCTACCACTGGTCTCCAGTATTGAGATAAACCCCAGAAGTTGGTCAGATCATTCTCCCATTAGTGTTAAAATTCAACTTCAAAATTCACCTCTACAACCAAATATTTGGAAATTGAACAAATTTATTTTAAATTCTGAGCACACTTTCCCCCTTATTAAAAAAGAATTAATAGAATATTTTGAGCTTAATGATACCAAAGAAGTTTCCAAAACAACTCTCTGGAATGCACACAAAGCTTTTATTAGAGGAGTCATAATGAAACAGAGTGCCATCCGCAAAAAAAAGATAAGGGAAAAAACTAACCTCCTTTTAAGTAAAATGAAATCCCTAGAGAAGGATATATTTCTCAATAAAAAGACAGACCTTATTCAAAAATTAGAGGAGACCAGACAGGAACTGGCAGATAACATGTATTACCAATACGACAAATGGCAGACAATACTCAAGGAAAATTGGTACTATGATAATAACAGAGCAGGTAAAGCAATGGCCAGAAAAATCAAAGGGAAAAGAGTTTATCAAAGAATAGTTAAAATTAAACACCCCAAAACTAAGATAGAAGCACACCATCCCAAAGACATAGTGGACGCACTAGCCACCTATTATGAAGACCTTTATAATTTAGAAAAGGACCCAGACACTTATATCCCATCGACCCAAGAAATAGATGATTACTTAGATAAAGTTAATCTACCCTCATTGTCTGATCTTGAGCAAAAATCTTTGGCAGTTCCTTTCTGTCAACAGGAAATTGAATCTGCCATTAGCTCTCTTAAAAGAGATAAAGCCCCTGGACCCGATGGTTTTATTAATGATTACTTTAAGAAATTTATAAGTATATTATCAAAGCCTCTTACAAATATGTTTAATGAAGTAGTAACCAAAGATATTTTCCCCAAAGAATCATTATCAGCATTAATCATAACTATTCCCAAGGAAGATAAAGACCCATCAGACCCAAGTAGTTATAGACCAATTTCCTTATTAAACACAGATATCAAAATATATGCCCGAGTAATAGCTAATAGATTAGCCCCCTTAATGCCCCAACTTATTCACCCGGACCAGGTAGGATTTACCAAAGGCAGAACTACTAGTGATGGCACTCGAAAGGTCCTTGCTTTAGTGCACAAAATTGGGCTCTGTCAGACGCCTACCCTCCTTGTTTCTCTAGATGCGGAAAAGGCGTTCGACAGGGTCAACTGGTTGTACTTGTCTAGGGTACTTGTTAAGTTTGGCATTCCTGGTTTTCTTCACAAGGCGATCCTGGCTCTATATACTCAACCTTCTGCTAAGGTGCTGTCATCTGGTTCAATGTCGCACTCCTTCGACATTAAAAATGGTACTCGTCAGGGCTGCCCACTCTCCCCAATAATTTTTAATTTGACTTTAGAACCCTTAGCCCAAAAAATAAGAGATAACTCCCAAATTTATGGTATAAAATTAGGAAGGTCAACTACCAAATTAGGCCTATATGCAGATGATGTCATCTTATACCTTCAAAAACCATTAGTTTCACTGCCAAATGTAAACATAGAACTCAATAATTTCTCTCAAATTTCCTTTTACAAATTAAATCAGAAAAAAACAGTCATCCTCCCATGCCATGTCTCCCAAAAAATTAAAGAAACTCTTAAGAAATCCTGCGGCTACTCTTGGAATGAGAAGTCCATAAAATACCTAGGTATTCAATTAACCCCTACATTAGCTCAATTATATAGAGAAAATTACAGCCCTTGGCTAACAAAATTCAAAATCAAATTAGAAGCACTTGCTAAAATGGAGTATTCTTGGTTAGGTAGAGCTGCTGCCTTTAAGATGATGATTTTACCGCAGCTTCTGTACCTATTCAGGAACCTACCAATAAGAGTCCCCCAAACTTTCTTCAATACACTCCAAAAAAATCTTAATCAATTTGTTTTAATGAACAGAAAATCCAGATTCTCCAGCAAGATATTAACATCTCATACCTCCAACTTAGGCCTAGGTGTACCAAACATTGAATTATATTACAAGGCAACCATTCTGGACCAATCTAGATCAATCTGGAATGAAGACAGCACAAAACAATGGTTTTTTATAGAGGAAGAACAACTTCCATACAAATCTTATAAGCTATTTATGAAATCTAGATTGGCTTGGAAGGTTCAACAGAACATTCAAAATCCTATAACAGCTAACACTCTCAGACTTTGGAAGGAGATGATGAAATTATGTAAAGGAGACATCTTATCTATAACATCTGATACTCCTTTGATTGCCTTATATACCGTTATTAAGAATATAAACCTAGATGACTGGGTTGCTGCGGGTATAACAAATATAGAGGACTTGCTGGAGGACTCTGGGATTAGACCTTTTGAATACTTAACATCAGTATATGACATACCACTATCAGATAAACCCTTATATGCTAAAATAAGTAAATTCCTAACTAACCATCAATATAATCCAATCACTTTAACTCCGCAAATCAACAAAATAATCCAACCAGAAGGTTCCCACTTAAAAGGTACATCAATTTTTTATAGAGCATTGTTGACCATGAAAGAACTAGCCCCTAAATGGCAATTGAATAAGTGGCAGGATTACCTTAACTCTGAAATAGACATGGAAGACTGGGAACTGACTGTTAGATCCGTGAGGAAATCATCTCATTGTGTAAACCATCATGAAGGTCTACTCAAAAACATTTGGCAGTGGTATATGACACCCGAAAAAATTTCTAAATTCGATATGAAGTCATCACCCCTGTGTTGGAGAGGGTGTAACCAGACGGGTACCATTGGTCATATTCTTTGGGATTGCCCTAAACTTAAAGAGCTTAGAGATGATATTGAGGCCTTCCTCAAACAGCTCCCTATGTCACTTCAATCCATCCCATCCAGTATGGCACTATTACATTTGGGAACCAGGGATTTGCCACCTCAGGAGAGACTGATTTTCAATCATATTTTTATAGTAACCAGGAATCAATTAGCTGCAAATTGGAAATCCTCAATTATTCCAACAATTGGAGAAATTCTTAGAATAGTGGAGTCAAATCTTTTAGCAGAGAAATCCTGGTCAATCAGATGCGGCAGTTTGAAGTCTTTCCTGGGGAGGGCTAGTCTTTGGCCTACTGTGTATAAAAAATCGAAACTCATGGAGTTTTGAGATGATCAAACCCTCTCACAAAAATAAAAATAGGATTATTTGACCTCTCCAAGATCAGTCCTGGACATTCTGAACAACATGTGTAAGTTTATATCTCAGTGCTCTGGAAGATTTTATGGGACAACAGTGTAAAATAGATTAGATTAATTAGTTGGTTATATTAGCAATTTAGTTTAATGTTTAATAATACACACATCCTATTATTATGGATATTGGAGTTTATATGCATATATTGGAACTAATTAATGTGGTAACAATAGAAAAGTGATTGTACAACAAAACACCTTGCCAATCCTGGAATAATTTATAATTTATAATGTTTATTTTGGATGAATAGATTACAAGATAAGGAAAAAACGGTTTCAAGATCAAAACTAGAATTCCTTTGTTTTATAAAAGAGTTTACTAAATCTTAAACTTCTTAACTTTACTTATCCTTCATAGTCACTATTAAAGTGGAATACTCTGACTTTTAAGAGTAAATTTAAAGAAAATTAAAGAGAAACAACAGCTGATTATTCCTAAATTGAAATTTGATGGGAATAGAAGTTTTGAAATGTTTTATTTTGATTCCTGTAAAAGGTAAATTTTTGCAATTTTGTATCGTTTATCCTCTTTTTTATTTTGTCATATCATTATTATTATAAATTTCCCATACTTATTTGCCATTTAATGCCTGCTTAGATATATGTTTAAAAAGAAAAAACTCCAATAAAAATTATTGAAAACCTAAGTCTATGGGAATGCATTTTGGATAACATTAGCTGTAACTTTTTGAAAAGTTGTCAGGGCTGCAAATTCAAAATGGCATTAGAATTAGCTTCCAACACTACACCTTCAAAAAGTTTTGCATCAAGGAAAAGCAACAGGAACACTTACAATGCACTCTGCCAAAATGCCTTTTAAGTCTATAGGAATGCATACTGGTTAACATTAGCTGTAACTTTTTGAAAAGTTGTCAGGGCTGCAAATTCAAAGTGGCATTAGAATTAGCTTCCAACACTAGACCTTCAACAAGTTTTGCATCTAGGAAAAGCAACAGGAAAACTGGCAAAAGCACTCTGCCAAAATGCATTCTAAGTCTATGGGAATGCATTTTGGATAACATTAGCTGTAACTTTTTGAAAAGTTGTCAGGGCTGCAAATTCAAAATGGCATTAGAATTAGCTTCCAACACTACACCTTCAAAAAGTTTTGCATCAAGGAAAAGCAACAGGAACACTTACAATGCACTCTGCCAAAATGCCTTTTAAGTCTATAAGAATAAATACTGGTTAACATCAGCTGTAACTTTTTGAAAAGTTGTCAGGGCGGCAAATTCAAAGTGGCATTAGAATTAGCTTCCAACACTACACCTTCAACAAGTTTTGCATCTAGGAAAAGCAACAGGAAAACTGGCAAAAGCACTCTGCCAAAATGCATTCTAAGTCTATGGGAATGCATTTTGGATAACATTACCTGTAACTTTTTGTAAAGTTGTCACGGCTGCAAATTCAAAATGGCATTAGAATTAGCTTCCAACACTACAGCTTCAAAAAGTTTTGCATCAAGGAAAAGCAACAGGAACACTTACAATGCACTCTGCCAAAATTCCTTTTAAGTCTATAAGAATGAATACTGGTTAACATTAGCTGTAACTTTTTGAAAAGTTGTCAGGGCTGCAAATTCAAAGTGGCATTAGAATTAGCTTCCAACACTAGACCTTCAACAAGTTTTGCATCTAGGAAAAGCAACAGGAAAACTTGCAAAAGCACTCTGCCAAAATGCATTCTAAGTCTATGGGAATGCATTTTGGATAACATTACCTGTAACGTTTTGGAAAGTTGTCAGGGCTGCAAATTCAAAATGGCATTAGAATTAGCTTCCAACACCACACCTTCAAAAAGTTTTGCATCAAGGAAAAGCAACAGGAACACTTACAATGCACTCAGCCAAAATGCCTTTTAAGTCTATGGGAATGCATTTTGGTTAACATTAGCTGTATCTTTTTGGAAAGTTGTCAGGGCTGCAAATTCAAAATGGCATTAGAATTAGCTTCCAACACTAGACCTTCAACAAGTTTTGCATCTAGGAAAAGCAACAGGAAAACTTGCAAAAGCACTCTGCCAGAATGCATTCTAAGTCTATGGGAATGCATTTTGGATAACATTACCTGTAACTTTTTGGAAAGTTGTCAGGGCTGCAAATTCAAAATGGCATTAGAATTAGCTTCCAACACTACACCTTCAAAAAGTTTTGCATCAAGGAAAAGCAACAGGAACACTTACAATGCACTCTGCCAAAATGCCTTTTAAGTCTATAAGAATGAATACTGGTTAACATTAGCTGTAACTTTTTGAAAAGTTGTCAGGGCTGCAAATTCAAAGTGGCATTAGAATTAGCTTCCAACACTAGACCTTCAACAAGTTTTGCATCTAGGAAAAGCAACAGGAAAACTTGCAAAAGCACTCTGCCAGAATGCATTCTAAGTCTATGGGAAGGGGCGTGGCCTGGCGCGAAGCTGAATGGCTGCCTGAGGCTGTAGCTCTCTGCTGAAAACACCCAGAAAAGCTACTAAAAGCAATCCAGGAAGCCCCTTCTTGTGCTAAAAAGGTGGGTGAACGTCTCCTGAACGATATGGAGTGGAAAAGGGTGTCACATAAGAAGAAATATAGCTCTCCTATCCCTCGAAAGCTTTCAGAGTTTTATGGGGAGGAAAACCAAGATGGCGACCGTCATTATCAGCCACGAGGTAGGCATGAAACGGACTACCTTACTCCCCCACCACTAGCTCAGAGGAATAGATTTAGCCCTCTCTACACTCCTCATCGCAGGGGTGACCCAGCGGACCCTGCTGAGGAAGAAAGCGAGGAGGATAACCCAAAGGAAAGCCCTAAAGACACCAGGGATCGTAGCCCTCTGAAATCCCTGAAGGCCCAGCCTGTATCATCACGACAGGATGATCAGAGATCCCAGGTAGGACAGACTCCACAGTCCTTACCCCACCCATCCATTCATCCACCTCCAGCAAACGTTACTCTAGACCCCCTGACGTCATTCCCAGCTACTGAGCAGACAATGACGCAGAAATTTTTTAAGGACTTCATGGTGTCCTTTAGCGGTGTCATGAAGGATAACATGGCGGAGATCAGGGGGGATATGCAATCTCTGGTGAAACAAATGTCAAACTTTGCAAGTGAAACAGACCAGAGAATCTCCAAGTTGGAGAATAGGATTGCAGAAATGACAACGGCACATAACGAATTAGTTGATGCCCACAAGGAGCTTATGAACGAGAATAGATGGATGAAGGAGAAGATAGCTGACGGGGAGGACAGGAATAGGAGGAATAATGTTAAAATCAGAGGGGTCCCTGAAACTGTTCATAATGATGAGCTTAAGGGATATGTAATGGATATTCTGAAATCTACCTTCCCTGCGTTGACTGAGAGTGAAATGACTGTAGACAGGGCTCACAGGTTGCCCAAACCTAGCCATATTGCTAAACATCTGCCCAGAGACGTGATTACAAGAATCCACTTTTTCCATGTGAAGGAAATGCTACTAGCCGCCACAAGAGGAGGGAAAAATCTCCCAGATCCATATCGGGATCTGGCATTATACCAGGATCTATCTCAGACCACTTTACAAGCAAGACGAGAGTATTTGCAGATTACTGCCACTCTAAGGCATAATAACATTCAATATTCCTGGGGATTTCCACCAAAACTGATAATACAGGATCAAGGAGTGTCCTATGTTGTTAGAAGCGTGAAGGAGGGACATGAGCTGCTCTCAAAGTGGAACATTCCAATCTTTGTCCCCTGAGATCTAAAAAAGGACAAACCCATTTACCATCCAACCCCATACAAACAACAACCAATGGACACCACCCAACCACCATCTGAGGAAGATAAGTCAGCAGAAGCTCCTGGTGGTACCTGAACTGCTGGGTGCCCAGCCATAAACTCTTCCCCCCATTTCTGACTTTCCCCCTCGGGTTTTGTCACCTTCCCTTAGGAGAAAAGTCCAACTGGAAGTCCACAACGGTGGACCCTGACCTGATAGGTCATTTGAACTGAACAGTAATTTGAAGTTTACTTTTCATATTTTTGAAACTGTTTTTCTTCTTTTTCTTTTTCTCTTTTTTTTCTTCTCACTGGACTGAGAACTAATTTTTCATCAAGTGGTAGTTACAATAGGTAGAACCGGATGCCATTTTGTACGCCACTTTTTTTCTTGTTAATTCATTGTTCCTTTAAGTTTTTCAGGCTGTTGTCCCAACTAACCTTTTTTTCTCCAATCAGAGCTGAGATGTGCGAATGTCAAAATGATGTCCCCGGACTGACTTGGGTGAGGTTAATATATTGGTTTGGTTTGTTTACAATATCACTGTATAGATAAACATGTTTCAGGAATGTAAACTTCTTTCGATTAACGTGAGAGGGTTAAATTCTTATAGAAAGAGGTATCTACTACAAAAGTTGGTAAAAGAAGAAAATGCTGACATTATTTGTTTACAAGAGACACATTTAAATAAAATTGCAGCAGGGAAACTTAAAATTCATCAATTTTCTAAAATATACCATTCCACTTTAAAAAATAAGAAGAAGAAAGCTGGGGTATGCATAGCTGTCAGAGATACACTGGGGCTAGTGGTAGGGGAAACTTTTGCTAGTGAAGATGGAAGAATGGTGATGATTACTGGTACAATTAATGCCCAAGATTTTACATTTGTGAACCTATACACTCCAAACTCCCATCAAATGAAATTTCTCAACAAAAAATTTAGAAAAATATCCACCTTTACTAAAGGTTACTTATTTATATCAGGAGATCTGAATTCAGTAGTTGACCCTCAGTCTGACTGCACCTCCAAAACTAGGAAAACTCACTCTATTCTGAAACCAGCTCTGATCCAATTTGAGCTATTCGATACTTGGAGATGTATACACCCTAAAGAGAAACAATTCACTTACTACTCACCGATCCATAAGTCCTTCACTCGCATTGATTATTGTTTGACTGACAGGTTTTCCCTACCACTGGTCTCCAGTATTGAGATAAACCCCAGAAGTTGGTCAGATCATTCTCCCATTAGTGTTAAAATTCAACTTCAAAATTCACCTCTACAACCAAATATTTGGAAATTGAACAAATTTATTTTAAATTCTGAGCACACTTTCCCCCTTATTAAAAAAGAATTAATAGAATATTTTGAGCTTAATGATACCAAAGAAGTTTCCAAAACAACTCTCTGGAATGCACACAAAGCTTTTATTAGAGGAGTCATAATGAAACAGAGTGCCATCCGCAAAAAAAAGATAAGGGAAAAAACTAACCTCCTTTTAAGTAAAATGAAATCCCTAGAGAAGGATATATTTCTCAATAAAAAGACAGACCTTATTCAAAAATTAGAGGAGACCAGACAGGAACTGGCAGATAACATGTATTACCAATACGACAAATGGCAGACAATACTCAAGGAAAATTGGTACTATGATAATAACAGAGCAGGTAAAGCAATGGCCAGAAAAATCAAAGGGAAAAGAGTTTATCAAAGAATAGTTAAAATTAAACACCCCAAAACTAAGATAGAAGCACACCATCCCAAAGACATAGTGGACGCACTAGCCACCTATTATGAAGACCTTTATAATTTAGAAAAGGACCCAGACACTTATATCCCATCGACCCAAGAAATAGATGATTACTTAGATAAAGTTAATCTACCCTCATTGTCTGATCTTGAGCAAAAATCTTTGGCAGTTCCTTTCTGTCAACAGGAAATTGAATCTGCCATTAGCTCTCTTAAAAGAGATAAAGCCCCTGGACCCGATGGTTTTATTAATGATTACTTTAAGAAATTTATAAGTATATTATCAAAGCCTCTTACAAATATGTTTAATGAAGTAGTAACCAAAGATATTTTCCCCAAAGAATCATTATCAGCTTTAATCATAACTATTCCCAAGGAAGATAAAGACCCATCAGACCCAAGTAGTTATAGACCAATTTCCTTATTAAACACAGATATCAAAATATATGCCCGAGTAATAGCTAATAGATTAGCCCCCTTAATGCCCCAACTTATTCACCCGGACCAGGTAGGATTTACCAAAGGCAGAACTACTAGTGATGGCACTCGAAAGGTCCTTGCTTTAGTGCACAAAATTGGGCTCTGTCAGACGCCTACCCTCCTTGTTTCTCTAGATGCGGAAAAGGCGTTCGACAGGGTCAACTGGTTGTACTTGTCTAGGGTACTTGTTAAGTTTGGCATTCCTGGTTTTCTTCACAAGGCGATCCTGGCTCTATATACTCAACCTTCTGCTAAGGTGCTGTCATCTGGTTCAATGTCGCACTCCTTCGACATTAAAAATGGTACTCGTCAGGGCTGCCCACTCTCCCCAATAATTTTTAATTTGACTTTAGAACCCTTAGCCCAAAAAATAAGAGATAACTCCCAAATTTATGGTATAAAATTAGGAAGGTCAACTACCAAATTAGGCCTATATGCAGATGATGTCATCTTATACCTTCAAAAACCATTAGTTTCACTGCCAAATGTAAACATAGAACTCAATAATTTCTCTCAAATTTCCTTTTACAAATTAAATCAGAAAAAAACAGTCATCCTCCCATGCCATGTCTCCCAAAAAATTAAAGAAACTCTTAAGAAATCCTGCGGCTACTCTTGGAATGAGAAGTCCATAAAATACCTAGGTATTCAATTAACCCCTACATTAGCTCAATTATATAGAGAAAATTACAGCCCTTGGCTAACAAAATTCAAAATCAAATTAGAAGCACTTGCTAAAATGGAGTATTCTTGGTTAGGTAGAGCTGCTGCCTTTAAGATGATGATTTTACCGCAGCTTCTGTACCTATTCAGGAACCTACCAATAAGAGTCCCCCAAACTTTCTTCAATACACTCCAAAAAAATCTTAATCAATTTGTTTTAATGAACAGAAAATCCAGATTCTCCAGCAAGATATTAACATCTCATACCTCCAACTTAGGCCTAGGTGTACCAAACATTGAATTATATTACAAGGCAACCATTCTGGACCAATCTAGATCAATCTGGAATGAAGACAGCACAAAACAATGGTTTTTTATAGAGGAAGAACAACTTCCATACAAATCTTATAAGCTATTTATGAAATCTAGATTGGCTTGGAAGGTTCAACAGAACATTCAAAATCCTATAACAGCTAACACTCTCAGACTTTGGAAGGAGATGATGAAATTATGTAAAGGAGACATCTTATCTATAACATCTGATACTCCTTTGATTGCCTTATATACCGTTATTAAGAATATAAACCTAGATGACTGGGTTGCTGCGGGTATAACAAATATAGAGGACTTGCTGGAGGACTCTGGGATTAGACCTTTTGAATACTTAACATCAGTATATGACATACCACTATCAGATAAACCCTTATATGCTAAAATAAGTAAATTCCTAACTAACCATCAATATAATCCAATCACTTTAACTCCGCAAATCAACAAAATAATCCAACCAGAAGGTTCCCACTTAAAAGGTACATCAATTTTTTATAGAGCATTGTTGACCATGAAAGAACTAGCCCCTAAATGGCAATTGAATAAGTGGCAGGATTACCTTAACTCTGAAATAGACATGGAAGACTGGGAACTGACTGTTAGATCCGTGAGGAAATCATCTCATTGTGTAAACCATCATGAAGGTCTACTCAAAAACATTTGGCAGTGGTATATGACACCCGAAAAAATTTCTAAATTCGATATGAAGTCATCACCCCTGTGTTGGAGAGGGTGTAACCAGACGGGTACCATTGGTCATATTCTTTGGGATTGCCCTAAACTTAAAGAGCTTAGAGATGATATTGAGGCCTTCCTCAAACAGCTCCCTATGTCACTTCAATCCATCCCATCCAGTATGGCACTATTACATTTGGGAACCAGGGATTTGCCACCTCAGGAGAGACTGATTTTCAATCATATTTTTATAGTAACCAGGAATCAATTAGCTGCAAATTGGAAATCCTCAATTATTCCAACAATTGGAGAAATTCTTAGAATAGTGGAGTCAAATCTTTTAGCAGAGAAATCCTGGTCAATCAGATGCGGCAGTTTGAAGTCTTTCCTGGGGAGGGCTAGTCTTTGGCCTACTGTGTATAAAAAATCGAAACTCATGGAGTTTTGAGATGATCAAACCCTCTCACAAAAATAAAAATAGGATTATTTGACCTCTCCAAGATCAGTCCTGGACATTCTGAACAACATGTGTAAGTTTATATCTCAGTGCTCTGGAAGATTTTATGGGACAACAGTGTAAAATAGATTAGATTAATTAGTTGGTTATATTAGCAATTTAGTTTAATGTTTAATAATACACACATCCTATTATTATGGATATTGGAGTTTATATGCATATATTGGAACTAATTAATGTGGTAACAATAGAAAAGTGATTGTACAACAAAACACCTTGCCAATCCTGGAATAATTTATAATTTATAATGTTTATTTTGGATGAATAGATTACAAGATAAGGAAAAAACGGTTTCAAGATCAAAACTAGAATTCCTTTGTTTTATAAAAGAGTTTACTAAATCTTAAACTTCTTAACTTTACTTATCCTTCATAGTCACTATTAAAGTGGAATACTCTGACTTTTAAGAGTAAATTTAAAGAAAATTAAAGAGAAACAACAGCTGATTATTCCTAAATTGAAATTTGATGGGAATAGAAGTTTTGAAATGTTTTATTTTGATTCCTGTAAAAGGTAAATTTTTGCAATTTTGTATCGTTTATCCTCTTTTTTATTTTGTCATATCATTATTATTATAAATTTCCCATACTTATTTGCCATTTAATGCCTGCTTAGATATATGTTTAAAAAGAAAAAACTCCAATAAAAATTATTGAAAACCTAAGTCTATGGGAATGCATTTTGGATAACATTAGCTGTAACTTTTTGAAAAGTTGTCAGGGCTGCAAATTCAAAATGGCATTAGAATTAGCTTCCAACACTACACCTTCAAAAAGTTTTGCATCAAGGAAAAGCAACAGGAACACTTACAATGCACTCTGCCAAAATGCCTTTTAAGTCTATAGGAATGCATACTGGTTAACATTAGCTGTAACTTTTTGAAAAGTTGTCAGGGCTGCAAATTCAAAGTGGCATTAGAATTAGCTTCCAACACTAGACCTTCAACAAGTTTTGCATCTAGGAAAAGCAACAGGAAAACTGGCAAAAGCACTCTGCCAAAATGCATTCTAAGTCTATGGGAATGCATTTTGGATAACATTAGCTGTAACTTTTTGAAAAGTTGTCAGGGCTGCAAATTCAAAATGGCATTAGAATTAGCTTCCAACACTACACCTTCAAAAAGTTTTGCATCAAGGAAAAGCAACAGGAACACTTACAATGCACTCTGCCAAAATGCCTTTTAAGTCTATAAGAATAAATACTGGTTAACATCAGCTGTAACTTTTTGAAAAGTTGTCAGGGCGGCAAATTCAAAGTGGCATTAGAATTAGCTTCCAACACTACACCTTCAACAAGTTTTGCATCTAGGAAAAGCAACAGGAAAACTGGCAAAAGCACTCTGCCAAAATGCATTCTAAGTCTATGGGAATGCATTTTGGATAACATTACCTGTAACTTTTTGTAAAGTTGTCAGGGCTGCAAATTCAAAATGGCATTAGAATTAGCTTCCAACACTACACCTTCAAAAAGTTTTGCATCAAGGAAAAGCAACAGGAACACTTACAATGCACTCTGCCAAAATTCCTTTTAAGTCTATAAGAATGAATACTGGTTAACATTAGCTGTAACTTTTTGAAAAGTTGTCAGGGCTGCAAATTCAAAGTGGCATTAGAATTAGCTTCCAACACTAGACCTTCAACAAGTTTTGCATCTAGGAAAAGCAACAGGAAAACTTGCAAAAGCACTCTGCCAAAATGCATTCTAAGTCTATGGGAATGCATTTTGGATAACATTACCTGTAACGTTTTGGAAAGTTGTCAGGGCTGCAAATTCAAAATGGCATTAGAATTAGCTTCCAACACCACACCTTCAAAAAGTTTTGCATCAAGGAAAAGCAACAGGAACACTTACAATGCACTCAGCCAAAATGCCTTTTAAGTCTATGGGAATGCATTTTGGTTAACATTAGCTGTATCTTTTTGGAAAGTTGTCAGGGCTGCAAATTCAAAATGGCATTAGAATTAGCTTCCAACACTAGACCTTCAACAAGTTTTGCATCTAGGAAAAGCAACAGGAAAACTTGCAAAAGCACTCTGCCAGAATGCATTCTAAGTCTATGGGAATGCATTTTGGATAACATTACCTGTAACTTTTTGGAAAGTTGTCAGGGCTGCAAATTCAAAATGGCATTAGAATTAGCTTCCAACACTACACCTTCAAAAAGTTTTGCATCAAGGAAAAGCAACAGGAACACTTACAATG
Organism: Xenopus laevis; assembly: GCF_017654675.1. Classification (NCBI taxonomy): domain Eukaryota; kingdom Metazoa; phylum Chordata; class Amphibia; order Anura; family Pipidae; genus Xenopus; species Xenopus laevis. The sequence continues at coordinate 54,829,495 of NC_054374.1, read as the reverse complement.
CACTCTGCCAAAATGCCTTTTAAGTCTATAAGAATGAATACTGGTTAACATTAGCTGTAACTTTTTGAAAAGTTGTCAGGGCTGCAAATTCAAAGTGGCATTAGAATTAGCTTCCAACACTAGACCTTCAACAAGTTTTGCATCTAGGAAAAGCAACAGGAAAACTTGCAAAAGCACTCTGCCAGAATGCATTCTAAGTCTATGGGAAGGGGCGTGGCCTGGCGCGAAGCTGAATGGCTGCCTGAGGCTGTAGCTCTCTGCTGAAAACACCCAGAAAAGCTACTAAAAGCAATCCAGGAAGCCCCTTCTTGTGCTAAAAAGGTGGGTGAACGTCTCCTGAACGATATGGAGTGGAAAAGGGTGTCACATAAGAAGAAATATAGCTCTCCTATCCCTCGAAAGCTTTCAGAGTTTTATGGGGAGGAAAACCAAGATGGCGACCGTCATTATCAGCCACGAGGTAGGCATGAAACGGACTACCTTACTCCCCCACCACTAGCTCAGAGGAATAGATTTAGCCCTCTCTACACTCCTCATCGCAGGGGTGACCCAGCGGACCCTGCTGAGGAAGAAAGCGAGGAGGATAACCCAAAGGAAAGCCCTAAAGACACCAGGGATCGTAGCCCTCTGAAATCCCTGAAGGCCCAGCCTGTATCATCACGACAGGATGATCAGAGATCCCAGGTAGGACAGACTCCACAGTCCTTACCCCACCCATCCATTCATCCACCTCCAGCAAACGTTACTCTAGACCCCCTGACGTCATTCCCAGCTACTGAGCAGACAATGACGCAGAAATTTTTTAAGGACTTCATGGTGTCCTTTAGCGGTGTCATGAAGGATAACATGGCGGAGATCAGGGGGGATATGCAATCTCTGGTGAAACAAATGTCAAACTTTGCAAGTGAAACAGACCAGAGAATCTCCAAGTTGGAGAATAGGATTGCAGAAATGACAACGGCACATAACGAATTAGTTGATGCCCACAAGGAGCTTATGAACGAGAATAGATGGATGAAGGAGAAGATAGCTGACGGGGAGGACAGGAATAGGAGGAATAATGTTAAAATCAGAGGGGTCCCTGAAACTGTTCATAATGATGAGCTTAAGGGATATGTAATGGATATTCTGAAATCTACCTTCCCTGCGTTGACTGAGAGTGAAATGACTGTAGACAGGGCTCACAGGTTGCCCAAACCTAGCCATATTGCTAAACATCTGCCCAGAGACGTGATTACAAGAATCCACTTTTTCCATGTGAAGGAAATGCTACTAGCCGCCACAAGAGGAGGGAAAAATCTCCCAGATCCATATCGGGATCTGGCATTATACCAGGATCTATCTCAGACCACTTTACAAGCAAGACGAGAGTATTTGCAGATTACTGCCACTCTAAGGCATAATAACATTCAATATTCCTGGGGATTTCCACCAAAACTGATAATACAGGATCAAGGAGTGTCCTATGTTGTTAGAAGCGTGAAGGAGGGACATGAGCTGCTCTCAAAGTGGAACATTCCAATCTTTGTCCCCTGAGATCTAAAAAAGGACAAACCCATTTACCATCCAACCCCATACAAACAACAACCAATGGACACCACCCAACCACCATCTGAGGAAGATAAGTCAGCAGAAGCTCCTGGTGGTACCTGAACTGCTGGGTGCCCAGCCATAAACTCTTCCCCCCATTTCTGACTTTCCCCCTCGGGTTTTGTCACCTTCCCTTAGGAGAAAAGTCCAACTGGAAGTCCACAACGGTGGACCCTGACCTGATAGGTCATTTGAACTGAACAGTAATTTGAAGTTTACTTTTCATATTTTTGAAACTGTTTTTCTTCTTTTTCTTTTTCTCTTTTTTTTCTTCTCACTGGACTGAGAACTAATTTTTCATCAAGTGGTAGTTACAATAGGTAGAACCGGATGCCATTTTGTACGCCACTTTTTTTCTTGTTAATTCATTGTTCCTTTAAGTTTTTCAGGCTGTTGTCCCAACTAACCTTTTTTTCTCCAATCAGAGCTGAGATGTGCGAATGTCAAAATGATGTCCCCGGACTGACTTGGGTGAGGTTAATATATTGGTTTGGTTTGTTTACAATATCACTGTATAGATAAACATGTTTCAGGAATGTAAACTTCTTTCGATTAACGTGAGAGGGTTAAATTCTTATAGAAAGAGGTATCTACTACAAAAGTTGGTAAAAGAAGAAAATGCTGACATTATTTGTTTACAAGAGACACATTTAAATAAAATTGCAGCAGGGAAACTTAAAATTCATCAATTTTCTAAAATATACCATTCCACTTTAAAAAATAAGAAGAAGAAAGCTGGGGTATGCATAGCTGTCAGAGATACACTGGGGCTAGTGGTAGGGGAAACTTTTGCTAGTGAAGATGGAAGAATGGTGATGATTACTGGTACAATTAATGCCCAAGATTTTACATTTGTGAACCTATACACTCCAAACTCCCATCAAATGAAATTTCTCAACAAAAAATTTAGAAAAATATCCACCTTTACTAAAGGTTACTTATTTATATCAGGAGATCTGAATTCAGTAGTTGACCCTCAGTCTGACTGCACCTCCAAAACTAGGAAAACTCACTCTATTCTGAAACCAGCTCTGATCCAATTTGAGCTATTCGATACTTGGAGATGTATACACCCTAAAGAGAAACAATTCACTTACTACTCACCGATCCATAAGTCCTTCACTCGCATTGATTATTGTTTGACTGACAGGTTTTCCCTACCACTGGTCTCCAGTATTGAGATAAACCCCAGAAGTTGGTCAGATCATTCTCCCATTAGTGTTAAAATTCAACTTCAAAATTCACCTCTACAACCAAATATTTGGAAATTGAACAAATTTATTTTAAATTCTGAGCACACTTTCCCCCTTATTAAAAAAGAATTAATAGAATATTTTGAGCTTAATGATACCAAAGAAGTTTCCAAAACAACTCTCTGGAATGCACACAAAGCTTTTATTAGAGGAGTCATAATGAAACAGAGTGCCATCCGCAAAAAAAAGATAAGGGAAAAAACTAACCTCCTTTTAAGTAAAATGAAATCCCTAGAGAAGGATATATTTCTCAATAAAAAGACAGACCTTATTCAAAAATTAGAGGAGACCAGACAGGAACTGGCAGATAACATGTATTACCAATACGACAAATGGCAGACAATACTCAAGGAAAATTGGTACTATGATAATAACAGAGCAGGTAAAGCAATGGCCAGAAAAATCAAAGGGAAAAGAGTTTATCAAAGAATAGTTAAAATTAAACACCCCAAAACTAAGATAGAAGCACACCATCCCAAAGACATAGTGGACGCACTAGCCACCTATTATGAAGACCTTTATAATTTAGAAAAGGACCCAGACACTTATATCCCATCGACCCAAGAAATAGATGATTACTTAGATAAAGTTAATCTACCCTCATTGTCTGATCTTGAGCAAAAATCTTTGGCAGTTCCTTTCTGTCAACAGGAAATTGAATCTGCCATTAGCTCTCTTAAAAGAGATAAAGCCCCTGGACCCGATGGTTTTATTAATGATTACTTTAAGAAATTTATAAGTATATTATCAAAGCCTCTTACAAATATGTTTAATGAAGTAGTAACCAAAGATATTTTCCCCAAAGAATCATTATCAGCATTAATCATAACTATTCCCAAGGAAGATAAAGACCCATCAGACCCAAGTAGTTATAGACCAATTTCCTTATTAAACACAGATATCAAAATATATGCCCGAGTAATAGCTAATAGATTAGCCCCCTTAATGCCCCAACTTATTCACCCGGACCAGGTAGGATTTACCAAAGGCAGAACTACTAGTGATGGCACTCGAAAGGTCCTTGCTTTAGTGCACAAAATTGGGCTCTGTCAGACGCCTACCCTCCTTGTTTCTCTAGATGCGGAAAAGGCGTTCGACAGGGTCAACTGGTTGTACTTGTCTAGGGTACTTGTTAAGTTTGGCATTCCTGGTTTTCTTCACAAGGCGATCCTGGCTCTATATACTCAACCTTCTGCTAAGGTGCTGTCATCTGGTTCAATGTCGCACTCCTTCGACATTAAAAATGGTACTCGTCAGGGCTGCCCACTCTCCCCAATAATTTTTAATTTGACTTTAGAACCCTTAGCCCAAAAAATAAGAGATAACTCCCAAATTTATGGTATAAAATTAGGAAGGTCAACTACCAAATTAGGCCTATATGCAGATGATGTCATCTTATACCTTCAAAAACCATTAGTTTCACTGCCAAATGTAAACATAGAACTCAATAATTTCTCTCAAATTTCCTTTTACAAATTAAATCAGAAAAAAACAGTCATCCTCCCATGCCATGTCTCCCAAAAAATTAAAGAAACTCTTAAGAAATCCTGCGGCTACTCTTGGAATGAGAAGTCCATAAAATACCTAGGTATTCAATTAACCCCTACATTAGCTCAATTATATAGAGAAAATTACAGCCCTTGGCTAACAAAATTCAAAATCAAATTAGAAGCACTTGCTAAAATGGAGTATTCTTGGTTAGGTAGAGCTGCTGCCTTTAAGATGATGATTTTACCGCAGCTTCTGTACCTATTCAGGAACCTACCAATAAGAGTCCCCCAAACTTTCTTCAATACACTCCAAAAAAATCTTAATCAATTTGTTTTAATGAACAGAAAATCCAGATTCTCCAGCAAGATATTAACATCTCATACCTCCAACTTAGGCCTAGGTGTACCAAACATTGAATTATATTACAAGGCAACCATTCTGGACCAATCTAGATCAATCTGGAATGAAGACAGCACAAAACAATGGTTTTTTATAGAGGAAGAACAACTTCCATACAAATCTTATAAGCTATTTATGAAATCTAGATTGGCTTGGAAGGTTCAACAGAACATTCAAAATCCTATAACAGCTAACACTCTCAGACTTTGGAAGGAGATGATGAAATTATGTAAAGGAGACATCTTATCTATAACATCTGATACTCCTTTGATTGCCTTATATACCGTTATTAAGAATATAAACCTAGATGACTGGGTTGCTGCGGGTATAACAAATATAGAGGACTTGCTGGAGGACTCTGGGATTAGACCTTTTGAATACTTAACATCAGTATATGACATACCACTATCAGATAAACCCTTATATGCTAAAATAAGTAAATTCCTAACTAACCATCAATATAATCCAATCACTTTAACTCCGCAAATCAACAAAATAATCCAACCAGAAGGTTCCCACTTAAAAGGTACATCAATTTTTTATAGAGCATTGTTGACCATGAAAGAACTAGCCCCTAAATGGCAATTGAATAAGTGGCAGGATTACCTTAACTCTGAAATAGACATGGAAGACTGGGAACTGACTGTTAGATCCGTGAGGAAATCATCTCATTGTGTAAACCATCATGAAGGTCTACTCAAAAACATTTGGCAGTGGTATATGACACCCGAAAAAATTTCTAAATTCGATATGAAGTCATCACCCCTGTGTTGGAGAGGGTGTAACCAGACGGGTACCATTGGTCATATTCTTTGGGATTGCCCTAAACTTAAAGAGCTTAGAGATGATATTGAGGCCTTCCTCAAACAGCTCCCTATGTCACTTCAATCCATCCCATCCAGTATGGCACTATTACATTTGGGAACCAGGGATTTGCCACCTCAGGAGAGACTGATTTTCAATCATATTTTTATAGTAACCAGGAATCAATTAGCTGCAAATTGGAAATCCTCAATTATTCCAACAATTGGAGAAATTCTTAGAATAGTGGAGTCAAATCTTTTAGCAGAGAAATCCTGGTCAATCAGATGCGGCAGTTTGAAGTCTTTCCTGGGGAGGGCTAGTCTTTGGCCTACTGTGTATAAAAAATCGAAACTCATGGAGTTTTGAGATGATCAAACCCTCTCACAAAAATAAAAATAGGATTATTTGACCTCTCCAAGATCAGTCCTGGACATTCTGAACAACATGTGTAAGTTTATATCTCAGTGCTCTGGAAGATTTTATGGGACAACAGTGTAAAATAGATTAGATTAATTAGTTGGTTATATTAGCAATTTAGTTTAATGTTTAATAATACACACATCCTATTATTATGGATATTGGAGTTTATATGCATATATTGGAACTAATTAATGTGGTAACAATAGAAAAGTGATTGTACAACAAAACACCTTGCCAATCCTGGAATAATTTATAATTTATAATGTTTATTTTGGATGAATAGATTACAAGATAAGGAAAAAACGGTTTCAAGATCAAAACTAGAATTCCTTTGTTTTATAAAAGAGTTTACTAAATCTTAAACTTCTTAACTTTACTTATCCTTCATAGTCACTATTAAAGTGGAATACTCTGACTTTTAAGAGTAAATTTAAAGAAAATTAAAGAGAAACAACAGCTGATTATTCCTAAATTGAAATTTGATGGGAATAGAAGTTTTGAAATGTTTTATTTTGATTCCTGTAAAAGGTAAATTTTTGCAATTTTGTATCGTTTATCCTCTTTTTTATTTTGTCATATCATTATTATTATAAATTTCCCATACTTATTTGCCATTTAATGCCTGCTTAGATATATGTTTAAAAAGAAAAAACTCCAATAAAAATTATTGAAAACCTAAGTCTATGGGAATGCATTTTGGTTAACATTAGCTGTAACTTTTTGGAAAGTTGTCAGGGCTGCAAATTCAAAATGGCATTAGAATTAGCTTCCAACACTACACCTTCAAAAAGTTTTGCATCAAGGAAAAGCAACAGGAACACTTACAATGCACTCTGCCAAAATGCCTTTTAAGTCTATGGGAATGCATTTTGGTTAACATTAGCTGTATCTTTTTGGAAAGTTGTCAGGGGCTGCAAATTCAAAATGGCATTAGAATTAGCTTCCAACACTACACCTTCAAAAAGTTTTGCATCAAGGAAAAGCAACAGGAACACTTACAATGCACTCTGCCAAAATGCCTTTTAAGTCTATAAGAATAAATACTGGTTAACATTAGCTGTAACTTTTTGAAAAGTTGTCAGGGCTGCAAATTCAAAGTGGCATTAGAATTAGCTTCCAACACTACACCTTCAACAAGTTTTGCATCTAGGAAAAGCAACAGGAAAACTTGCAAAAGCACTCTGCCAAAATGCATTCTAAGTCTATGGGAATGCATTTTGGATAACATTACCTGTAACTTTTTGTAAAGTTGTCACGGCTGCAAATTCAAAATGGCATTAGAATTAGCTTCCAACACTACAGCTTCAAAAAGTTTTGCATCAAGGAAAAGCAACAGGAACACTTACAATGCACTCTGCCAAAATTCCTTTTAAGTCTATAAGAATGAATACTGGTTAACATTAGCTGTAACTTTTTGAAAAGTTGTCAGGGCTGCAAATTCAAAGTGGCATTAGAATTAGCTTCCAACACTAGACCTTCAACAAGTTTTGCATCTAGGAAAAGCAACAGGAAAACTTGCAAAAGCACTCTGCCAGAATGCATTCTAAGTCTATGGGAATGCATTTTGGATAACATTAGCTGTAACTTTTTGAAAAGTTGTCAGGGCTGCAAATTCAAAATGGCATTAGAATTAGCTTCCAACACTACACCTTCAAAAAGTTTTGCATCAAGGAAAAGCAACAGGAACACTTACAATGCACTCTGCCAAAATGCCTTTTAAGTCTATAGGAATGCATACTGGTTAACATTAGCTGTAACTTTTTGAAAAGTTGTCAGGGCTGCAAATTCAAAGTGGCATTAGAATTAGCTTCCAACACTAGACCTTCAACAAGTTTTGCATCTAGGAAAAGCAACAGGAAAACTGGCAAAAGCACTCTGCCAAAATGCATTCTAAGTCTATGGGAATGCATTTTGGATAACATTAGCTGTAACTTTTTGGAAAGTTGTCAGGGCTGCAAATTCAAAATGGCATTAGAATTAGCTTCCAACACTACACCTTCAAAAAGTTTTGCATCAAGGAAAAGCAACAGGAACACTTACAATGCACTCTGCCAAAATGCCTTTTAAGTCTATGGGAATGCATTTTGGTTAACATTAGCTGTATCTTTTTGGAAAAGTTGTCAGGGGCTGCAAATTCAAAATGGCATTAGAATTAGCTTCCAACACTACACCTTCAAAAAGTTTTGCATCAAGGAAAAGCAACAGGAACACTTACAATGCACTCTGCCAAAATGCCTTTTAAGTCTATAAGAATAAATACTGGTTAACATTAGCTGTAACTTTTTGAAAAGTTGTCAGGGCTGCAAATTCAAAGTGGCATTAGAATTAGCTTCCAACACTACACCTTCAACAAGTTTTGCATCTAGGAAAAGCAACAGGAAAACTTGCAAAAGCACTCTGCCAAAATGCATTCTAAGTCTATGGGAATGCATTTTGGATAACATTACCTGTAACTTTTTGTAAAGTTGTCACGGCTGCAAATTCAAAATGGCATTAGAATTAGCTTCCAACACTACAGCTTCAAAAAGTTTTGCATCAAGGAAAAGCAACAGGAACACTTACAATGCACTCTGCCAAAATTCCTTTTAAGTCTATAAGAATGAATACTGGTTAACATTAGCTGTAACTTTTTGAAAAGTTGTCAGGGCTGCAAATTCAAAGTGGCATTAGAATTAGCTTCCAACACTAGACCTTCAACAAGTTTTGCATCTAGGAAAAGCAACAGGAAAACTTGCAAAAGCACTCTGCCAAAATGCATTCTAAGTCTATGGGAATGCATTTTGGATAACATTACCTGTAACTTTTTGGAAAGTTGTCAGGGCTGCAAATTCAAAATGGCATTAGAATTAGCTTCCAACACCACACCTTCAAAAAGTTTTGCATCAAGGAAAAGCAACAGGAACACTTACAATGCACTCTGCCAAAATGCCTTTTAAGTCTATAGGAATGCATACTGGTTAACATTAGCTGTAACTTTTTGAAAAGTTGTCAGGGCTGCAAATTCAAAGTGGCATTAGAATTAGCTTCCAACACTAGACCTTCAACAAGTTTTGCATCTAGGAAAAGCAACAGGAAAACTTGCAAAAGCACTCTGCCAGAATGCATTCTAAGTCTATGGGAATGCATTTTGGATAACATTACCTGTAACTTTTTGGAAAGTTGTCAGGGCTGCAAATTCAAAATGGCATTAGAATTAGCTTCCAACACCACACCTTCAAAAAGTTTTGCATCAAGGAAAAGCAACAGGAACACTTACAATGCACTCTGCCAAAATGCCTTTTAAGTCTATGGGAATGCATTTTGGTTAACATTAGCTGTATCTTTTTGGAAAGTTGTCAGGGCTGCAAATTCAAAATGGCATTAGAATTAGCTTCCAACACTAGACCTTCAACAAGTTTTGCATCTAGGAAAAGCAACAGGAAAACTTGCAAAAGCACTCTGCCAGAATGCATTCTAAGTCTATGGGAATGCATTTTGGATAACATTACCTGTAACTTTTTGGAAAGTTGTCAGGGCTGCAAATTCAAAATGGCATTAGAATTAGCTTCCAACACTACACCTTCAAAAAGTTTTGCATCAAGGAAAAGCAACAGGAACACTTACAATGCACTCTGCCAAAATGCCTTTTAAGTTTATGGGAATGCATTTTGGTTAACATTAGCTGTACCTTTTTGGAAAGTTGTCAGGGCTGCAAATTCAAAATGTCATTAGAATTAGCTTCCAACACTACACCTTCAAAAAGTTTTGCATCACGGAAAAGCAACAGGAACACTTACAATGCACTCTGCCAAAATGCCTTTTAAGTCTATAAGAATGAATACTGGTTAACATTAGCTGTAACTTTTTGAAAAGTTGTCAGGGCTGCAAATTCAAAGTGGCATTAGAATTAGCTTCCAACACTACACCTTCAACAAGTTTTGCATCTAGGAAAAGCAACAGGAAAACTTGCAAAAGCACTCTGCCAAAATGCATTCTAAGTCTATGGGAATGCATTTTGGATAACATTACCTGTAACTTTTTGGAAAGTTGTCAGGGCTGCAAATTCAAAATGGCATTAGAATTAGCTTCCAACACTACACCTTCAAAAAGTTTTGCATCAAGGAAAAGCAACAGGAACACTTAAAATGCACTCTGCCAAAATGCATTTAAGTCTATGGGAATGCATTTTGGTTAACATTAGCTGTATCTTTTTGGAAAGTTGTCAGGGCTGCAAATTCAAAAGTGGCATTAGAATTAGCTTCCAACACTAGACCTTCAACAAGTTTTGCATCTAGGAAAAGCAACAGGAAAACTTGCAAAAGCACTCTGCCAAAATGCATTCTAAGTCTATGGGAATGCATTTTGGATAACATTAGCTGTAACTTTTTGAAAGTTGTCAGGGCTGCAAATTCAAAGTGGCATTAGAATTAGCTTCCAACACTACACCTTCAAAAAGTTTTGCATCAAGGAAAAGCACCAGGAAAACTTGTAAAAGCACTCTGCCAAAATGCATTCTAAGTCTGAGGAATGCATTTTGGTTAACATTAGCTGTATCTTTTGGAAAGTTGTCAGGGCTGCAAATCAAAGTGGCATTAGAATTAGCTTCCAACACTACACCTTCAAAAGTTTGCATCAAGGAAAAGCAACAGGAAAACTTGTAAAAGCACTCTGCCAAATGCATTCTAAGTCTATGGAATGCATTTTGGTTAACATTAGCTGTATCTTTTTGGAAAGTTGTCAGGGCTGCATATTAAAAGTGGCATTAGAATTAACTTCCAACACTACACCTTCAACAAGTTTTGCATCAAGGAAAAGCAACAGGAACACTTACAATGCACTCTGCCAAAATGCCTTTTAAGTGTTAGGAATGCATACTGGTTAACATTAGCTGTAACTTTTTGGAAAAGTTGTCAGGTCTGCAAATTCAAATGGCATTAGAATTAGCTTCCAACACTACACCTTCAAAAAGTTTTGCATCAAGGAAAAGCACCAGGAAAACTTGTAAAAGCACTCTCCAAAATGCATTCTAAGTCTATGGGAATGCATTTTGGTTAACATTAGCTGTATCTTTTTGGAAAGTTGTCAGGGCTGCAAATTCAAAGTGGCATTAGAATTAGCTTCCAACACTACACCTTCAAAAAGTTTTGCATCAAGGAAAAGCAACAGGAAAACTTGCAAAAGCACTCTCTCAAAATGCATTCTAAGTCTATGGGAATGCATTTTGGTTAACATTAGCTGTATCTTTTTGGAAAGTTGTCAGGGCTGCAAATTAAAAATGGCTTTAGAATTAGCTTCCAACATTACACCTTCAAAAAGTTTTGCATCAAGGAAAAGCAACAGGAACACTTACAATGCACTCTGCCAAAATGCCTTTTAAGTCTATAGGAATGCATACTGGTTAACATTAGCTGTAACTTTTTGAAAAGTTGTCAGGGCTGCAAATTCAAAGTGGCATTAGAATTAGATTCCAACACTAGACCTTCAACAACTTTTGCATCTAGGAAAAGCAACAGGAAAACTTGCAAAAGCACTCTGCCAAAATGCATTCTAAGTCTATGGGAATGCATTTTGGATAACATTACCTGTAACTTTTTGGAAAGTTGTCAGGGCTGCAAATTAAAAGTGGCAGTAGAATTAGCTTCCAACATTACACCTTCAAAAAGTTTTACATCAAGGAAAAGCAACAGGAACACTTACAATGCACTCTGCCAAAATGCATTCTAAGTCTATGGGAATGCATTTTGGTTAACATTAGCTGTATCTTTTTGGAAAGTTGTCAGGGCTGCAAATTAAAAGTGGCATCAGAATTAGCTTCCAACACTACACCTTCAAAAAGTTTTGCATCAAGGAAAAGCAGCAGGAAAACTTGTAAAAGCACTCTGCCAAAATGCATTCTAAGTCTATAGGAATGCATTTTGGTTAACATTAGCTGTATCTTTTTGGAAAGTTGTCAGGGCTGCAAATTCAAAATGGCATTAGAATTAGCTTCCAACATTACACCTTCAAAAAGTTTTACATCAAGGAAAAGCAACAGGAACACTTACAATGCACTCTGCCAAAATGCCTTTTAAGTCTATGGGAATGCATTTTTTTGTTAAATCTCTTTTTATTAAGTTTTCAATAACAAAAAGTATCAGGGGTACAGAAGATGAAGAAGGGGGGGATACAAAGAAAAAGACAAAAAGAAAGAAAAAGTTTTCCACACCTACAAGACAATGTTTTTCAACAATATTTAACAGGATATTACATAAGCCGTTGTGTTACATGACAGATATGTAAATTGTAAGTTACTCATATAGTTGAACAAGATGTTTTTAATATTATCCTAGAAATAAATAACAATATTGCTATACATTCATTTATTTCTTTCCATATAAGAAATCCATAAGTTCCAATTTTTCAGGTGTTTTTGCAAAACATTATTTTTATATGCTATAGCCTCTTCAGCATGTCTTATCTCCTCAATTAGTTTTACCCACTCTGTTAAGAGGGGAGGCTCTTTAGATTTCCATTGACGAGGAATTAATGACTTAGCAGAAACTAGAATATATTTGATAGTTGGTATGTTGATTATCTTTTTAATATTATTATCATATAAGAGTAAAACTGCGGAAGGATGTAACCTTAAAAGATTTGGGTATATTTTGTCAATAATAGATTGTATTGCCTGCCAATAAGGTTTTAAAATTTTGCATCCATACCAAATATGTTCATAGGTACCCTTTTCCTCTTTACATCTCCAACAGAGATCTTCTGTGCCATATATGCTTTTTAATTTAACTGGGGTTAAGTACCATCTTGCCAAAAGTTTATAAGCTGATTCATATGATGCTGTAGAGGTAAATGTTTTGTATGTATTAATGCAAATCTTTTCCCATTCATCCCTCGAAAGGTTAAAGTTTAATTCCTCTTCCCACTTATGGGCAAATGGAGGTTTTGCGTCTCCATTTGAGATCAGACTTCTATAGAAAAATTAAATTGGTCTTTTTATATGAATATTTTTCAAAAAAATGCGTTCAAACCAAGATAGATTGTTGCTTATAGAATTAATATCAAATGTTCCGATATATTCCGTTATGGATTTGTATAACCCTTTATTCTTGTTATTGTTTCCAAATAGAAGTAAGAATTTTTCTAATGGTATAATCTTTTTATCTTCTATAAAGTCATTAAGTCTGAATAATTTAGGTTGGCACTCCCCCTTCTGGGGAAATCCGGTATTACTTAAATTGATCTGAGCTGATAAATTCTCTGGAATGGGTGTTAATATAGAGGGATAAACACAAAGTTCATATTCACTATTAATTCTATGAAACGTTTTTAATGTAGGGTGGGCTGTCACCTCTGCTTTGGTCATAAAAGGAAATTTCTTTTCATCTTTCCAGATCAAAGAATCTAATCTGAGAATCTCTTCTCCTTTTTCTGCATCAATAAAGGATTTGGAGGAGTCACTGTTGTGCCATGTTAATACTCTAGAAAGTTGCATAGCAAAATAATACGTTTTCAAACATGGTAAGCCAATTCCCCCCTTTTCCTTTGGTTTAATTAATGTATTGTAGGCTATTCTGGGTACCGAATCTTTCCAGATAAATTTGGACAATTTTGATTTTACGATATTGAAAAATCTCAAAGGGACTTCAATAGGCATATTCTGAAATATATGTAATAACTTAGGAAGGAATATCATTTTTACTATGTTGACTCTTCCTAACCAAGAGACACATACATTGTTAAAACTCACAATGTCCTTATCTATTGTTTCTATAGCAGGAATGTAATTCAATTTATACAGCAATTTTTCGTTATGGGTGAGATGGATCCCCAGATATTTTATTGATACCTTAGCCCACTTAAAGGGAAAATTGTTTTTTAATTGAGTAATTGTTTGTTCTGAAAGGGAGATGTTTAATATTTCTGATTTGTTGTAATTTAATTTGAAGTTGGATAGAGACCCAAAACAATTGATTAGATTCATTAAATTAGGTATAGATAAATGTGGCTTAGTGATATAAAATAGCAAATCGTCTGCAAAGGCAGATACTTTATAATGAGAGTTTGCTATTTTAATCCCTGTTATATCTATATTTTGCCTAATTGCAAGTAGTAAAGATTCAATGGTTAGAATAAACAACAAGGGGGACAAAGGACAGCCCTGTCTCGTCCCATTGCTGATAGGGACTTTATTTGATAACGTGCCATTAATTCTTATTCTAGCATTGGGACATTTATATAGGGACATTATTTTATTTATTATACCGGTACCGAACCCTATTTTTTCCAACATCTGTTCAATAAATAACCATTCTACTCTATCAAAGGCTTTTTCAGCATCCATAGATATTATTAGGGCCTCCTCGTTTTTCTTTTTCATATACTTTATTATGTTTACAGCTCTAATTGTATTATTTTTCCCTTCTCTGCCAGGTACAAAACCCGCTTGGTCAAAATGGATTAGGTCGGGTAAGTGTACACTAATTCTATTGGCAAGTAATTTTGCAAATAATTTTTGATCTATGTTAATAAGGGAAATTGGCCTATAACTAGCGCATTCAGTAGGATCTTTTCCTGGTTTGTGAATAACTGTAATGTGGGCTTCTTGGGATTGTTCTGGAATTTGAGAGTGTCTATTCTGTGAGTTAAATAACTCCAGCAATATAGGGACTAAGATTTTATCAAAGATTTTATAATAGCTCGCCGAGAATCCATCTGGGCCTGGGCTTTTGCCCAGTGGAAGATTCTTTATTGCTTTTTGCAGTTCCTCCTCATTAAAAGGTTTGTCTAATTCTTCGGCTATACCCTTATCTAAGGAAGGGATTTTAATTTGGGAAAGAAATTGGTTAATTTGTTTTTTCTTTATTTCTATGTGAGAATTATTAGCATATTGTTTGTTTAAATTATAGAGTCTTGTATAATAATCTTGAAAACATTTTGCTATATCTGTAGTTGTATGTACCATTTGTTGCTTATCATTTTTCATTTTTAAAAGGTATGATTTTATAAATTGAGATTTCAACTTGCTTGCTAGATATTTGCCACATTTATTACTATTTTCATATAGGTATTGCTTAATCCTTGTGTAGGCTTTGTTGGAGATTGTATCTAGAAGTATTTTTAAATCTTTTCTTTTTCTTTTAACTCCTTAAAGACCTTATCTGATAAGTATTTTTTATGTAGGGATTCTAAATTATGTATATCTTTCAGAAATGAGTTTATTTTCTTCTCCCTTTCTTTTTTAGCAAAGGAGCCCAAAGAAATCAACAAACCTCTTATCGTGCACTTATGTGCTTCCCATCTGTTATGTAAAGAAGTATCATTCACATTATTTTCTAAGAAGAATTGTTTGAGTCTCTTGGTGATTTTTTCTTTAAAGGGTTTTTGGCTAATCAGATTGTCATTTATTTTCCAGTTAAAATGAGGTTTCAGCAAATTGGGAAGTTTAAATATCAAGTTCACTGGGCAATGGTCAGATAAAAGAGAGTTTTCTATTGACACACTTTTAACGAGTTCTAGGAATCTGTGTTCCAGAAAAATATAATCTATTCTTGAATAGCTTTTATGAGCACAGGAATAGTGTGTATAGTCTCTCTCATCTGCATGGTAAGCTCTCCAAGTATCAGCAAATAAGTTGTCATGTAAAAGTTGATTAATACCTTTGATCAGTGAACATGGTAAATTTGATTTTTTGGATGAAGTGTCCATTAAGGGGTTAAGTGGGATGTTAAAGTCACCTCCCAAAATTACTATCCCTTCTTGAAAGGATTTAAGCTTTAATAGAATACTCTTCAATATTTTGTTTTGACCTTTGTTAGTGAGATAAACATTACACATAGTTATTTTTGTGTCATACAAAATCCCCTTTACCATGATACATCTACCATCACTTCTAGCATAGGTGTCAATTGTTGTAAATGGAATATTTCTATGCATAGCAATCAACACGCCATTTGTTTTCTTTAAGCAATTATTGCCTGTAAATATCTTATCAAATTGTTTATGTTTTATATTGGGATAATTATTTTCTTTAAAATGGGTTTCCTGCATGAAAATGATTTTGGATCCCATTTTATTGCAGTGATTAAATAATTGTGCTCTTTTAATAGGCTCATTTAACCCATTAACATTTACTGAGGTAATCTTACAATTAGCCATTTTGTGTAATTAAGGTTGCATAATACTTTTTCGCAATAAAGCGATATCAAGTCGTCAGTATCTCTGTCATATTGAAAATGAAAAAAATCAAAGAATATTTTAGGTGTGGAATTTAGAACTATGTACAAGGGTATTACCAATAAGAAATAGGTTTTGTCCCGTAGGGACATTTCTCTTTAAAGGTTATAGAGGTATAAGATAGGCAAAAGTGCTATCCTAATGGGGGAAATGGAAGGTCAGCCCGATACAGATAATACAAAACTAGTATTAATTAAGTAAATCTTACACCAAATCACACTCTTACCCTGTGAGCTTCTCATCTAAGTATATAAACATTCAGATATAATGTCTAACCTGCAACACACAAAATATTTGATTAACATATTAAACACACTTTAAAGATTTATAAAGAGGAGGTGCAATTGTGCCCAAATAAAGAAATAAGGTTGTTAAGAGTTCTCTTCAAGTGTCATTATTTATGGCAAAGGTCAAGTCTTTTTCTCCTCTGGGATCAGGTGTAGAGGCCATCTTCTTAGTTTGCTTCAATGGAGTTATCCAAAATTCCGGTAATTTTTCCAATGAGAAGTCAGGCGTTGGGATGACATCCCATCCTGGGAGAGGTGGTTTTTCAATGTCCAGCTTTTTGCAGAATTCCTCAGTGTCCTTAGAAGATTTCAGTACCATCCATTGTCCCTCCTTTCTCACCGATATGTGAAAAGGGAATCCCCACTTGAATTGTAAGCCTTTTTCCTTTATAGCATCTGTGAGAGGTTTAAGATTTCTTCTCTTGCTGAGGGTTTTCCAAGAGATGTCTTGGAAAATTAGTATTTTGCTATCTTCGTATGTGATGTTGTTTATTTCTCTTGCTTTAGAGATGATTTCCTCCTTCTCTGTGAAATTATGCAGAGCGCAAAGGACATCTCTGGGAGCTCCATGAGGTGCATTTTTTGTCTTAGCCACTCTGTGAAATCTGTCCATTTTAATTTCAGTTGCAGTATCTCTATTGAGAATGCTGTTAAAGATTTGCCACAGTGCTTGTCTCAGTTCACCTTGAGTAATGATTTCAGGGATGCCTCTTACTCTCAGATTAACCCTTCTGCTTCTGTTTTCAAAGTCCTCCATTTGCCTTTCAAGCTCCTCAATTTGTTGAGCTTGCTTTTTTACAGTCTTATGCAAGTATGTATTGTGTTTAAGTAATTTCTCCTGCGCTTTTTCTATAGTGTCAGTTCTCACTGCTATGTTTACTATGTCTTTCCTTATATCTCTCATTTCATCAGTTAACACAACAGATAAGTTCTGCAGCATGCTTTTGATTTCAGCTTTAGATGGTAAGCATTTTAAATATGAGCGAATATCTTCCTCTTCCTCACTTTCAGAGTCAGAGTGCTCAGTATCACATTCAGTTAAAATAGGCATATCAGTCTGCCGATTTCTCCCTCTTGCAGCTTTGCTAAACGAGCTTTCACTGACTATGTCAGTGTTTTTAGCAGACTCACGTTTTTTTGCGGCCGCCATCTTGGATCCCCTTGTGTCTCTATCAACAGGATCAAAAAACTCGTCTGGATCAGGTAATTCCCTAGCGATTTTGCTAGGTCTGGGTTTGGGAGTTTGTTGTTGGTTCTTAGCATGCTTTTTCATCTTTGCAGGATTCAAATGCAGGTTGTTAGGTGCTCACAGGGAGAGTAGATTCACAGAGGTCTCAGACTATGCTGCCATTCAGTGCTGACGACAAGCCACGCCCCTCTATGGGAATGCATTTTGGTTAACATTAGCTGTATCTTTTTGGAAAGTTGTCAGGGCTGCAAAATCAAAGTGGCATTAGAATTAGCTTCCAACACTACACCTTCAACAAGTTTTGCATCAAGGAAAAGCAACAGGAACACTTACAATGCACTCTGCCAAAATGCCTTTTAAGTGATTAGGAATGCATACTGGTTAACATTAGCTGTAACTTTTTGAAAAGTTGTCAGGTCTGCAAATTCAAAGTGGCATTAGAATTAGCTTCCAACACTACACCTTCAAAAAGTTTTGCATCAAGGAAAAGCAACAGGAAAACTTGTAAAAGCACTCTCTCAAAATGCATTCTAAGTCTAGGGGAATGCATTTTGGTTAACATTAGCTGTATCTTTTTGGAAAGTTGTCAGGGCTGCAAATTCAAAATGGCTTTAGAATTAGCTTCCAACATTACACCTTCAAAAAGTTTTGCATCAAGGAAAAGCAACAGGAACACTTACAATGCACTCTGCCAAAATGCCTTTTAAGTCTATAGGAATGCATACTGGTTAACATTAGCTGTAACTTTTTGAAAAGTTGTCAGGGCTGCAAATTCAAAGTGGCATTAGAATTAGCTTCCAACACTAGACCTTCAACAAGTTTTGCATCTAGGAAAAGCAACAGGAAAACTTGCAAAAGCACTCTGCCAAAATGCATTCTAAGTCTATGGGAATGCATTTTGGATAACATTACCTGTAACTTTTTGGAAAGTTGTCAGGGCTGCAAATTAAAAGTGGCAGTAGAATTAGCTTCCAACACTACACCTTCAAAAAGTTTTGCATCAAGGAAAAGCAACAGGAAAACTTGTAAAAGCACTCTGCCAAAATGCATTCTAAGTCTATGGGAATGCATTTTGGTTAACATTAGCTGTATCTTTTTGGAAAGTTGTCAGGGCTGCAAAATCAAAGTGGCATTAGAATTAACTTCCAACACTACAACTTCAACAAGTTTTGCATCAAGGAAAAGCAACAGGAACACTTACAATGCACTCTGCCAAAATGCCTTTTAAGTCTATAGGAATGCATACTGGTTAACATGAGCTGTTACTTTTTGGAAAGTTTTCAGGGCTGCAAATTTGAAGTGGCATTAGAATTAGCTTCCAACACTAGACCTTCAACAAGTTTTGCATCTAGAAAAAGCAACAGGAAAACTTGCAAAAGCACTCTGCCAAAATGCATTCTAAGTCTATGGGAATGCATTTTGGTTAACATTAGCTGTATCTTTTTGGAAAGTTGTCAGTGCTGCAAATTCAAAGTGGCATTAGAATTAGCTTCCAACACTACACCTTCAAAAAGTTTTGCATCAAGGAAAAGCAACAGGAAAACTTGTAAAAGCACTCTCTCAAAATGCATTCTAAGTCTAGGGGAATGCATTTTGGTTAACATTAGCTGTATCTTTTTGGAAAGTTGTCAGGGCTGCAAATTCAAAATGGCTTTAGAATTAGCTTCCAACATTACACCTTCAAAAAGTTTTGCATCAAGGAAAAGCAACAGGAACACTTACAATGCACTCTGCCAAAATGCCTTTTAAGTCTATAGGAATGCATACTGGTTAACATTAGCTGTAACTTTTTGAAAAGTTGTCAGGGCTGCAAATTCAAAGTGGCATTAGAATTAGCTTCCAACACTAGACCTTCAACAAGTTTTGCATCTAGGAAAAGCAACAGGAAAACTTGCAAAAGCACTCTGCCAAAATGCATTCTAAGTCTATGGGAATGCATTTTGGATAACATTACCTGTAACTTTTTGGAAAGTTGTCAGGGCTGCAAATTAAAAGTGGCAGTAGAATTAGCTTCCAACACTACACCTTCAAAAAGTTTTGCATCAAGGAAAAGCAACAGGAAAACTTATAAAAGCACTCTGCCAAAATGCATTCTAAGTCTATGGGAATGCATTTTGGTTAACATTAGCTGTATCTTTTTGGAAAGTTGTCAGGGCTGCAAAATCAAAGTGGCATTAGAATTAACTTCCAACACTACAACTTCAACAAGTTTTGCATCAAGGAAAAGCAACAGGAACACTTACAATGCACTCTGCCAAAATGCCTTTTAAGTCTATAGGAATGCATACTGGTTAACATTAGCTGTTACTTTTTGGAAAGTTTTCAGGGCTGCAAATTCAAAGTGGCATTAGAATTAGCTTCCAACACTAGACCTTCAACAAGTTTTGCATCTAGAAAAAGCAACAGGAAAACTTGCAAAAGCACTCTGCCAAAATGCATTCTAAGTCTATGGGAATGCATCTTGGTTAACATTAGCTGTATCTTTTTGGAAAGTTGTCAGTGCTGCAAATTCAAAATGGCATTAGAATTAGCTTCCAACATTACACCTTCAAAAAGTTTTACATCAAGGAAAAGCAACAGGAACACTTACAATGCACTCTGCCAAAATGCCTTTTAAGTCTATAGGAATGCATACTGGTTAACATTAGCTGTAACTTTTTGAAAAGTTGTCAGGGCTGCAAATTCAAAGTGGCATTAGAATTAGCTTCCAACACTAGACCTTCAACAAGTTTTGCATCTAGGAAAAAGCAACAGGAAAACTTGCAAAAGCACTCTGCCAAAATGCATTCTTAGTCTATGGCAGTGGTCCCCAACCTTTTTTACCTGTGAGCCACATTCAAATGTAAAAAGAGTTGGGGAGCAACACAAACATGAAAAAGTCCCTTGGGGTGCCAAATAAGGGCTGTGATTGGCTATTTGGTAGCCCCTATGTGGACTGGCAGCCAACAAGGGGCTCTACTTGGCACTATCCTTAGTTTTTATGCAATTAAAACTTGTTTTCAAGCTTGAAATTCAAAAATAAGCTCCTGCTTTGAGGACCCTGAGAGCACTATCCAAGGAGTTGGAGAG
This sequence comes from Xenopus laevis, assembly GCF_017654675.1. Classification (NCBI taxonomy): domain Eukaryota; kingdom Metazoa; phylum Chordata; class Amphibia; order Anura; family Pipidae; genus Xenopus; species Xenopus laevis. The sequence continues at coordinate 54,808,787 of NC_054374.1, read as the reverse complement.
CAACATGTTGCTCGCGAGCTACTGGTTGGGGACCACTGGTCTATGGGAATGCATTTTGGATAACATTACCTGTAACTTTTTGGAAAGTTGTCAAGGCTGCAAATTAAAAGTGGCATTAGAATTAGCTTCCAACACTACACCTTCAAAAAGTTTTGCATCAAGGAAAAGCAACAGGAAAACTTGTAAAAGCACTCTGCCAAAATGCATTCTAAGTCTATGGGAATGCATTTTGGTTAACATTAGCTGTATCTTTTTGGAAAGTTGTCAGGGCTGCAAAATCAAAGTGGCATTAGAATTAGCTTCCAACACTACACCTTCAACAAGTTTTGCATCAAGGAAAAGCAACAGGAACACTTACAATGCACTCTGCCAAAATGCCTTTTAAGTGTTTAGGAATGCATACTGGTTGACATTAGCTGTAACTTTTTGAAAAGTTGTCAGGTCTGCAAATTCAAAGTGGCATTAGAATTAGCTTCCAACACTACACCTTCAAAAAGTTTTGCATCAAGGAAAAGCAACAGGAAAACTTGTAAAAGCACTCTCTCAAAATGCATTCTAAATCTATGGGAATGCATTTTGGATAACATTAGCTGTATCTTTTTGGAAAGTTGTCAGGGCTGCAAATTCAAAATGGCTTTAGAATTAGCTTCCAACATTACACCTTCAAAAAGTTTTGCATCAAGGAAAAGCAACAGGAACACTTACAATGCACTCTGCCAAAATGCCTTTTAAGTCTATAGGAATGCATACTGGTTAACATTAGCTGTAACTTTTTGAAAAGTTGTCAGGGCTGCAAATTCAAAGTGGCATTAGAATTAGCTTCCAACACTAGACCTTCAACAAGTTTTGCATCTAGGAAAAGCAACAGGAAAACTTGCAAAAGCACTCTGCCAAAATGCATTCTAAGTCTATGGGAATGCATTTTGGATAACATTACCTGTAACTTTTTGGAAAGTTGTCAGGGCTGCAAATTAAAAGTGGCAGTAGAATTAGCTTCCAACACTACACCTTCAAAAAGTTTTGCATCAAGGAAAAGCAACAGGAAAACTTGTAAAAGCACTCTGCCAAAATGCATTCTAAGTCTATGGGAATGCATTTTGGTTAACATTAGCTGTATCTTTTTGGAAAGTTGTCAGGGCTGCAAAATCAAAGTGGCATTAGAATTAACTTCCAACACTACAACTTCAACAAGTTTTGCATCAAGGAAAAGCAACAGGAACACTTACAATGCACTCTGCCAAAATGCCTTTTAAGTCTATAGGAATGCATACTGGTTAACATGAGCTGTTACTTTTTGGAAAGTTTTCAGGGCTGCAAATTTGAAGTGGCAGTAGAATTAGCTTCCAACACTACAACTTCAACAAGTTTTGCATCAAGGAAAAGCAACAGGAACACTTACAATGCACTCTGCCAAAATGCCTTTTAAGTCTATAGGAATGCATACTGGTTAACATTAGCTGTTACTTTTTGGAAAGTTTTCAGGGCTGCAAATTCAAAGTGGCATTAGAATTAGCTTCCAACACTAGACCTTCAACAAGTTTTGCATCTAGAAAAAGCAACAGGAAAACTTGCAAAAGCACTCTGCCAAAATGCATTCTAAGTCTATGGGAATGCATTTTGGTTAACATTAGCTGTATCTTTTTGGAAAGTTGTCAGGGCTGCAAATTCAAAATGGCATTAGAATTAGCTTCCAACATTACACCTTCAAAAAGTTTTACATCAAGGAAAAGCAACAGGAACACTTACAATGCACTCTGCCAAAATGCCTTTTAAGTCTATAGGAATGCATACTGGTTAACATTAGCTGTAACTTTTTGAAAAGTTGTCAGGGCTGCAAATTCAAAGTGGCATTAGAATTAGCTTCCAACACTATACCTTCAACAAGTTTTGCATCTAGGAAAAAGCAACAGGAAAACTTGCAAAAGCACTCTGCCAAAATGCATTCTAAGTCTATGGGAATGCATTTTGGTTAACATTAGCTGTATCTTTTAGAAAAGTTGTCAGGGCTGCAAATTCAAAATGGTATTAGAATTAGCTTCCAACATTACACCTTCAAAAAGTTTTGCATCAAGGAAAAGCAACAGGAACACTTACAATGCACTCTGCCAAAATGCCTTTTAAGTGTATAGGAATGCATACTGGTTAACATTAGCTGTAACATTTTGAAAAGTTGTCAGGGCTGCAAATTCAAATTGTCATTAGAATTAGCTTCCAACACTAGACCTTCAACAAGTTTTGCATCTAGGAAAAGCAACAGGAAAACTTGCAAAAGCACTCTGCCAAAATGCATTCTAAGTCTATGGGAATGCATTTTGGATAACATTACCTGTAACTTTTTGGAAAGTTGTCAAGGCTGCAAATTAAAAGTGACATTAGAATTAGCTTCCAACACTAGACCTTCAACAAGTTTTGCATCTAGGAAAAGCATCAGGAAAACTTGCAAAAGCACTCTGCCAAAATGCATTCTAAGTCTATGGGAATGCATACTGGTTAACATTAGCTGTAACTTTTTGAAAAGTTGTGAGGGCTGCAAATTCAAAGTGGCATTAGAATTAGCTTCCAACACTAGACCTTCAACAAGTTTTGCATCAAGGAAAAGCAACAGGAAAACTTGCAAAAGCACTCTGCCAAAATGCATTCTAAGTCTATGGGAAAGCATTTTGGTTAACATTAGCTGTATCTTTTTGGAAAGTTGTCAGGGCTGCAAATTAAAAGTGGCATTAGAATTAGCTTCCAACACTACACCTTTCAAAAAGTTTTGCATCAAGGAAAAGCAACAGGAAAACTTGTAAAAGCACTCTGCCAAAATGCATTCTAAGTCTATAGGAATGCATTCTGGTTAACATTAGCTGTAACTTTTTGAAAAGTTGTCAGGGCTGCAAATTCAAAGTGGCATTAGAATTAGCTTCCAACACTAGACCTTCAACAAGTTTTGCATCTAGGAAAAGCAACAGGAAAACTTGCAAAAGCACTCTGCCAAAATGCTTTCTACGTCTATGGGAATGCATTTTGGATAACATTACCTGTAACTATTTGGAAATTTGTCAGGGCTGCAAATTAAAAGTGGCATTAGAATTAGCTTCCAACACTACACCTTTCAAAAAGTTTTGCATCAAGGAAAAGCAACAGGAAAACTTGTAAAAGCACTCTGCCAAAATGCATTCTAAGTCTGATGGAATGCATTTTGGTTAACATTAGCTGTATCTTTTTGGAAAGTTGTCAGGGCTGCAAATTCAAAATGGCATTAGAATTAGCTTCCAACATTACACCTTCAAAAAGTTTTGCATCAACGAAAAGCAACAGGAACACTTACTATGCACTCTGCCAAAATGCCTTTTAAGTCTATAGGAATGCATACTGGTTAACATTAGCTGTAACTTTTTGAAAAGTTGTCAGGGCTGCAAATTCAAAGTGGCATTAGAATTAGCTTCCAACACTACACCTTCAACAAGTTTTGCATCTAGGAAAAAGCAACAGGAAAACTTGCAAAAGCACTCTGCCAAAATGCATTCTAAGTCTATGGGAATGCATTTTGGATAACATTACCTGTAACTTTTTGGAAAGTTGTCAAGGCTGCAAATTAAAAGTGGCATTAGAATTAGCTTCCAACACTACACCTTCAAAAAGTTTTGCATCAAGGAAAAGCAACAGGAAAACTTGTAAAAGCACTCTGCCAAAATGCATTCTAAGTCTATGGGAATGCATTTTGGTTAACATTAGCTGTATCTTTTTGGAAAGTTGTCAGGGCTGCAAAATCAAAGTGGCATTAGAATTAGCTTCCAACACTACAACTTCAACAAGTTTTGCATCAAGGAAAAGCAACAGGAACACTTACAATGCACTCTGACAAAATGCCTTTTAAGTCTATAGGAATGCATACTGGTTAACATTAGCTGTTACTTTTTGGAAAGTTTTCAGGGCTGCAAATTCAAAGTGGCATTAGAATTAGCTTCCAACACTAGACCTTCAACAAGTTTTGCATCTAGAAAAAGCAACAGGAAAACTTGCAAAAGCACTCTGCCAAAATGCATTCTAAGTCTATGGGAATGCATTTTGGTTAACATTAGCTGTATCTTTTTGGAAAGTTGTCAGGGCTGCAAATTCAAAATGGCATTAGAATTAGCTTCCAACATTACACCTTCAAAAAGTTTTACATCAAGGAAAAGCAACAGGAACACTTACAATGCACTCTGCCAAAATGCATTCTAAGTCTATGGGAATGCATTTTGGTTAACATTAGCTGTATCTCTTTGGAAAGTTGTCAGGGCTGCAAATTAAAAGTGGCATTAGAATTAGCTTCCAACACTACACCTTCAAAAAGTTTTGCATCAAGGAAAAGCAACAGGAACACTTACAATGCACTCTGCCAAAATGTCTTTTAAGTCTATAGGAATGCATACTGGTTAACATTAGCTGTAACTTTTTGAAAAGTTGTCAGGGCTGCAAATTCAAAGTGGCATTAGAATTAGCTTCCAACACTAGACCTTCAACAACTTTTGCATCTAGGAAAAGCAACAGGAAAACTTGCAAAAGCACTCTGCCAAAATGTATTCTAAGTCTATGGGAATGCATTTTGGATAACATTACCTGTAACTTTTTGGAAAGTTGTCAAGGCTGCAAATTAAAAGTGGCATTAGAATTAGCTTCCAACACTACACCTTCAAAAAGTTTTGCATCAAGGAAAAGCAACAGGAAAACTTGTAAAAGCACTCTGCCAAAATGCATTCTAAGTCTATGGGAATGCATTTTGGTTAACATTAGCTGTATCTTTTTGGAAAGTTGTCAGGGCTGCAATTCAAAATGGCATTAGAATTAGCTTCCAACATTACACCTTCAAAAAGTTTTGCATCAACGAAAAGCAACAGGAACACTTACAATGCACTCTGCCAAAATGCCTTTTAAGTCTATAGAAATGCATACTGGTTAACATTAGCTGTAACTTTTTGAAAAGTTGTCAGGGCTGCAAATTCAAAGTGGCATTAGAATTAGCTTCCAACACTACACCTTCAACAAGTTTTGCATCTAGGAAAAAGCAACAGGAAAACTTGCAAAAGCACTCTGCCAAAATGCATTCTAAGTCTGTGGGAATGCATTTTGGATAACATTACCTGTAACTTTTTGGAAAGTTGTCAGGGCTGCAAATTAAAAGTGGCATTAGAATTAGCTTCCAACACTACACCTTCAAGGAAAAGCAACAGGAAAACTTGTAAAAGCACTCTGCCAAAATGCATTTTTTTATTAAGTTTTCAATATCAAAAAAAAAAGTATCAGGGGTACAGAAGATAAAGAAGGGGGGGTACAAAGAAATAGACAAAAAGAAAGAAAAAGTTTTCCACACGTACAAGAAAATGTTTTTCAAAAATATTTAACAGGATATTACCTAGGCCATTGTGTTACATGACAGATATGTATATCTAAATTGTGAGTTACTTATATAGTTGAACAAGATGTTTTTAATATTATCCAAGAAATAAATAACAATATCGATATACATTCATTTATTTCTTTCCATATAAGAAATCCAGGGGTTCCAATTTCTCAGGTGTTTGTGCAAAACATCATTTTTATATGCTATCCCCTCTTCAGCATGTCTTATCTCCTCAATTAGTTTTACCCACTCTGTAAAGAGGGGAGGCTCTTTAGATTTCCATTTACGGGGAATCAATGACTTAGCAGAAACCAGAATATATTTGATAGTTGGTATGTTGATAATCTTTTTAATATTATTATCATATAAGAGTAAAACTGCGGAAGGATGTAACCTTAAAAGATTGGGGTATATTTTGTCAATAATAGATTGTATAGCCTCCCAATAAGGTTTTAAAATTTTGCAGCCATACCAAATATGTTCATAGGTACCCTTTTCCTCTTTACATCTCCAACAGAGATCTTCTGTGCCATATATGCTTTGTAATTTGACTGGGGTTAAGTACCATCTTGCCAAAAGTTTATAAGATGATTCATATGATGCTGTAGAGGTAAATGTTTTGTATGTATTGATGCAAATCTTTTCCCATTCATCCGTCGAGAGGTTAAAGTTTAATTCCTCTTCCCACTTATGGGCAAATGGAGGTTTTGCGTCTCCATTTGAGATCAGACTTCTATACAAAAATGAAATTGGTCTTTTTATATGAATATTTTTCAAAAAAATGTGTTCAAACCAAGATAGATTCTTGCATATAGAATTAATATCAAATGTTCTGATATATTCCGCTACGGATTTGTATAACCCTTTGTTATTGTTTCTATTTTTTCTAATGGTATAATCTTATTATCTTCTATAAAGTCATTAAGTCTGAATAATTTAGGTTGGCACTCCCCCTTCTGGGGAAATGCGGTATTACCTATGTTTATCTGAGCTGATAAATTCTCTGGAATGGGTGTTAATATAGAGGGATAAACACAAAGTTCACATTCACTATTAATTCTATGAAACGTTTTTAATGTAGGGTGGGCTGTTACCTCTGCTTTGGTCATAAAAGGAAATTTCTTTTCATCTTTCCAGATCAAAGAGTCTAATCTAAGAATCTCTTCTCCTTTTTCTGCATCAATAAAGGATTTGGAGGAGTCACTGTTGTGCCATGTTAATACTCTAGAAAGTTGCATAGCAAAATAATAAGTTTTCAAACATGGTAAGCCAATTCCCCCCTTTTCCTTTGGTTTAATTAATGTATTGTAGGCTATTCTGGGTACCGAATCTTTCCAAATAAATTTGGACAATTTTGATTGTCTTTATAATGAGAGTTTGCTATTTTAATCCCTGTTATATCTATATTTTGCCTAATTGAAGTAATTGGCAAGTAATTTTGCAAATAATTTTTGATCTATGTTAATAAGGGAAATTGGCCTATAACTAGTGCATTCAGTAGGATCTTTTCCTGGTTTGTGAATAACTGTAATGTGGGCTTCTTGGGATTGTTCTGGAATTTGAGAGTGTCTATTCTGTGAGTTAAATAACTCCAGCAATATAGGGACTAAGATTTTATCAAAGATTTTATAATAGCTCGCCGAGAATCCATCTGGGCCTGGGCTTTTGCCCAGTGGAAGATTCTTTATTGCTTTTTGCAGTTCCTCCTCATTAAAAGGTTTGTCTAATTCTTCGGCTATACTCTTATCTAAGGAAGGGATTTTAATTTGGGAAAGAAATTGGTTAATTTGTTTGTTAAAGTATTTTTAAATCTTTTCTTTTCTCTTTTAACTCCTTAAAGACCTTATCTGATAAGTATTTTTTATGAAGGGAATCTAAATTATGTATATCTTTCAATAATGAGTTTATTTTCTTCTTCCTTTCTTTTTTAGCAAAGGAGCCCAAAGAAATCAACAAACCTCTTATCGTGCACTTATGTGCTTCCCATCTGTTATGTAAAGAAGTATCATTCACATTATTTTCTAAGAAGAAATGTTTGAGTCTCTTGGTGATTTTTTCTTTAAAGGGTTCTTGGCTAATCAGATTGTCATTTATTTTCCAGTTAAAATGAGGTTTCAGCAAATTGGGAAGTTTAAATATCAAGTTCACTGGGCAATGGTCCGATAAAAGAGAGTTTTCTATTGAAACACTTTTAACGAGTTCTAGGAATCTGTGTTCCAGAAAAATATAATCTATTCTTGAATAGCTTTTATGAGCACAGGAATAGTGTGTATAGTCTCTCTCATCTGCATGGTAAGCTCTCCAAGTATCAGCAAATAAGTTGTCATGTAAAAGTTGATTAATACCTTTGATCAGTGAACATGGTAAATTTGATTTTTTGGATGAAGTGTCCATTAAGGGGTTAAGTGGGATGTTAAAGTCACCTCCCAAAATACTATCCCTTCTTGAAAGGATTTAAGCTTTAATAGAATACTCTTCAATATTTTGTTTTGACCTTTGTTAGTGAGATAAACATTACACATAGTTATTTTTGTGTCATACAAAATCCCCTTTACCATGATACATCTCCCATCACTTCTAGCATAGGTGTCAATTGTTGTAAATGGAATATTTCTATGCATAGCAATCAACACGCCATTTGTTTTCTTTAAGCAATTATTGCCTGTAAATATCTTATCAAATTGTTTATGTTTTATATTGGGATAATTATTTTCTTTAAAATGGGTTTCCTGCATGAAAATGATTTTGGATCCCATTTTATTGCAGTGATTAAATAATTGTGCTCTTTTAATAGGCTCATTTAACATTTACTGATGTAATCTTACAATTAGCCATTTTGTGTAATTAAGGTTGCATAATACTTTTTCGCAATAAAGCGATATCAAGTCGTCAGTATCTCTGTCATATTGAAAATGAAAAAAATCAAAGAATATTTTAGGTGTGGAATTTAGAACTATGTACAAGGGTATTACCAATAAGAAATAGGTTTTGTCCCGTAGGGACATTTCTCTTTAAAGGTTATAGAGGTATAAGATAGGCAAAAGTGCTATCCTAATGGGGGAAATGGAAGGTCAGCCCGATACAGATAATACAAAACTAGTATTAATTAAGTAAATCTTACACCAAATCACACTCTTACCCTGTGAGCTTCTCATCTAAGTATATAAACATTCAGATATAATGTCTAACCTGCAAGACACAAAATATTTGATTAACATATTAAACACAATTTAAAGATTTATGAAGAGGAGGTGCATTGTGCCCAAATAAAGAAATAAGGTTGTTAAGAGTTCTCTTCAAGTGTCATTATTTATGGCAAAGGTCAAGTCTTTTTCTCCTCTGGGATCAGGTGTAGAGGCCATCTTCTTAGTTTGCTTCAATGGAGTTATCCAAAATTCCGGTATTTTTTCCAATGAGAAGTTAGGCGTTGGGATGACATCCCATCCTGGGAGAGGTGGTTTTTCAATGTCCAGCTTTTTGCAGAATTCCTCAGTGTCCTTAGGAGATTTCAGTACCATCCATTGTCCCTCCTTTCTCACCGATATGTGAAAAGGGAATCCCCACTTGAAATGTAGGCCTTTTTCCTTTATAGCATCTGTGAGAGGTTTAAGATTTCTTCTCTTGCTGAGGGTATTCCACGAGATGTCTTGGAAAATTAGTATTTTGCTATCTTCATATGTGATGTTGTTTATTTCTCTTGCTTTAGAGATGATTTCCTCCTTCTCTGTGAAATTATGCAGAGCGCAAAGGACATCTCTGGGAGCTCCATGAGGTGCATTTTTTGTCTTAGCCACTCTGTGAAATCTGTCCATTTTAATTTCAGTTGCAGTATCTCTATTGAGAATGCTGTTAAAGATTTGCCACAGTGCTTGTTTCAGTTCACCTTGAGTAATTATTTCAGGGATGCCTCTTACTCTCAGATTAACCCTTCTGCTTCTGTTTTCAAAGTCTTCCATTTGCCTTTCAAGCTCCTCAATTTGTTGAGCTTGCTTTTTTACAGTTTTACAGTTAACAGTCTTATGCAAGTATGTATTGAGTTCTCACTGCTATGTTTACTATGTCTTTCCTTATATCTCTCATTTCATCAGTTAAAACAACAGATAAGTTCTTCAGCATGCTTTTGATTTCAGCTTTACATGGTAAGCATTTTAAATATGAGCGAATATCTTCCTCTTCCTCACTTTCAGAGTCAGAGTGCTCAGTATCACATTCAGTTAAAATAGGCATATCAGTCTGCCGATTTCTCCCTCTTGCAGCTTTGCCAAACGAGCTTTCACTGACTATGTCAGTGTTTTTAGCAGACTCACGTTTTTTTGCGGCCGCCATCTTGGATCCCCTTGTGTCTCTATCAACAGGATCAAAAAACTCGTCTGGATCAGGTAATTCCCTAGCGATTTTGCTAGGTCTGGGTTTGGGAGTTTGTTGTTGGTTCTTAGCATGCTTTTTCATCTTTGCAGGATTCAAATGCAGGTTGTTAGGTGCTCACAGGGAGAGTAGATTCACAGAAGTCTCAGACTATGCTGCCATTCAGTGCTGACGACTATGGGAATGCATTCTGGTTAACAGTACCTGTAACTTTTTGGAAAGTTGTCAGGGCTGCAAATTAAAAATGGCATTAGGATTAGCTTCCAAAACTACGCCTTCAAAAAGTTTTGCATCAAGGAAAAGCAACAGAAACACTTGCAAAAGCACTCTGCCAAAATGCATTGTAAGTCTATGGGAATGCATTCTGGTTAACAGTACCTGTAACTTTTTGGAAAGTTGTCAGGGCTGCAAATTAAAAATGGCATTAGGATTAGCTTCCAACACTACACCTTCAAAAAGTTTTGCATCAAGGAAAAGCAACAGAAACACTTGCAAAAGCACTCTGCCAAAACGCATTGTAAGTCTATGAGAATGCATTCTGGTTAAAATTGGCTGTAACTTTTGGGAAAGTTGTCAGGGCTGCAAATTAAAAATGGCATTAGGATTAGCTTCCAACACTACACCTTCAAAAAGTTTTGCATCAAGGAAAAGCAACAGAAACACTTGCAAAAGCACTCTGCCAAAATGCATTGTAAGACTATGAGAATGCATTCTGGTTAACATTGGTTGTAACTTTTGGGAAAGTTGTCAGGGCTGCAAATTAAAAATGGCATTAGAATTAGCTTCCAGACACTACAACTTCAAAAAGTTTTGCATCAAGGAAAAGCAACAGGAAAACTTGCAAAAGCACTCGACCAAAATGCATTGTAACTCTATGGGAATGCATTCTGGTTAACAGTACCTGTAACTTTTTGGAAAGCTGTCAGGGCTGCAAATTAAAAATGGCATTAGGATTAGCTTCCAACACTACACCTTCAAAAAGTTTTGCATCAAGGAAAAGCAACAGAAACACTTGCAAAAGCACTCTGCCAAAATGCATTGTAAGTCTATGAGAATGCATTCTGGTTAACATTGGCTGTAACTTTTGGGAAAGTTGTCAGGGCTGCAAATTCAAAATGGCATTAGAATTAGCTTCCAACACTACACCTTCAACAAGTTTTGCATCTAGGAAAAGCAAAAGGAAAACTTGCAAAAGCACTCTGCCAAAATGCATTGTAAGTCTATGGGAGGGGGCGTGGCCTAGACGCAGAGCTGTATGGCTGTTTGAGCCTGTAGCTCTCTGCTGAAAGCACCAATTTAAGCTACCTAAAGCAGCCTAGGAAGCCCTTGTTTTGATTTAAATCGTAAGGGGAACATCTCCTAAACACTATGGAGTGGACAAAGGTGAAAACTAAGAAGCAAAAACGATCTCCGTTTCCTAAGAAGCTAGCTGATTTCTTTGAAGAAGAAATCCAAGATGGCGACCGAGATCAACAACAGGGGAACCAGGACGATTCTGCCTACCATACTCCTCTATCCCAGAGGAACAGATTTGCTCCCTTATACACTCCGCCTCCAGCAGCGCAGCAGGAGAACAGAGAGATTCAGGTAGGACAACTCTCACAACCCTCACCCCAGACACCCCCAGCTAATAAGCCCCCAGACCCCCTGATAAACTTTCCGATCACAGATCAGCCCATGACCCAGCAATTCTTTAAAGAATTTATGATCTCCTTTAGATGTGTTATGCAGGACAACATGGCGGAGATCAGGGTGGATATGAAGGAGCTGGTAGGGCATGTGTCACAATTTGCAAAAAAGACGGACCAGAGGGTCACTAAGCTGGAGAATAGGATATCAGAGATGACTGGGGCACATAATGAGCTTATTGATGCTCATCGGGAGCTTATGGGTGAAGTAAAATGGATGAAAGAAAAGATGGCTGACGCAGAAGATAGGAACAGAAGAAATAATGTGAAGATTAGGGGGGTGTCAGAGACAGTTTCTAATAATGACCTAAAAGGGTATGTGAGAGACCTACTGAAAACCACTCTACCTACAATCTCTGAAAATGAACTGGTAATAGACAGAGCTCATAGGCTTCCTAAACCTGGCTTCATAGCTGATCATTTGTCAAGAGACGTTATCACCAGAATACATTTTTACCATGTAAAGGAGTTACTTCTTGCATCCACTAGAGGAGGGAAAAAGCTCCCAGATCCATTTCGGGACTTAACCTTGTACCAGGACCTTTCACAGGCAACTCTGCAGGCCAGAAAGGAATACTCGCAAATAGCGGCAACTCTGAGATACAAGAAGATTCCTTACACATGGGGCTTCCTCCCAAAGATGATAATCAATGACCAGGGGGTTACCCATGTCATCAGAAGTGTAAAAGAAGGTAAAGATCTACTTGCCAAATGGAACATTCCTGTTTTCATCTCCGGAGACCCCAAGAAGGATAGACCAATTAGATCCACACCCTTGTCCAAGCAACAACCGATGGACTGTTCCCAAGATAAAACAGAGGATGGAGAATCTGCAGTGGCTTCTGCAGGAACCTGAACTGCATGGTGCCTAGCCATAAACTTTTCCCCCTCTTTAGACTTTCCCCTTGGGATGTGACACCTTCCCCTTAAGGAGAAGAGTTTAACTAAAGTCCACATCGGTGGACCTTGGCCTGTTAGACCTTTGGAATAATTTTTGAAGTTTTTGAAATCACTTATTTTTTTGTTTTTGTTTTAGTGAACTTCTTTTTCAGTGACAAGTGGCAGAACCGGATGCCAGTGAGGTCATTGATTCTTTTTTTTTTGCTCTTTCGACAATTGTCGACGTTGATGTTAAGATTAATCATAATCTGTTCTTGTTTGTTGTTGTTACTGTCCCAACTAACTTTTTTCTTTTTATCCAGAGCTGAGATATATGGATATCTTTCATCTCAATTTAAAGATCCGATGACTGATGTGTATGGGGTAAATGTACTGTTTTTGTTATCATGTAACAGCAGGTTATTGATTAGCTATGTCACAAAATTGTAAGTTGTTATCATTAAATGTGAGAGGGTTAAATTCATATAGAAAAAGGTATCTGTTACAGAAATTGGTAAAAGAAGAGAAGGCAGATATTATTTGCCTTCAGGAGACCCATCTTAACAATAGGAGCAGAGAAATTAAAGATTCACCATTTTTCTAAAATATACCATTCCATCTTAAAAAAGAAAAAGAGAAGTGGGGTATGTATAGCTATTAGAGATACACTGGGACTTGTGGTAAAGAACACATACAGTAGTGTTGATGGAAGAATGGTAATAGTTACAGGAACAATAAACTCCCAAGAATTCACATTTGTAAATATTTATGCTCCTAATTCACACCAGATAAGCTTTTTGAATAAAAAACTTAAAAAAATCTCCAACATCACCAAAGGACATTTATTTATAGCTGGAGATCTAAACTCGGTTGTTGATCCTCAAATGGACTATACATCCAAAATTAGGAGAACTCCCTCATTAATTCAACCAATCTTAGTTAAATCTGAGTTATTTGATGTGTGGAGATGCCTTCATCCTGAAGAAAGACAATATACTTATTACTCCCCAATTCACAGATCATTCACACGGATTGATTACTGTTTGGTTGACAGGTTCTCCTTGCCACTGATCTCAAGTATTGAAATCGGCCCCAGAATCTGGTCAGATCACTACCCCATAACTGTTAAGATTCAACTCCAAAATTCTTTCCCACAACCTAATATATGGAGGATAAACAAATATATATTACATTCTGAGCATACATTCCCCCTAATTAAAAGAGATTTGATAGAATTCTTTAAAATTAATGATACCAAAGATGTTTCAAAAACCACACTCTGGAATGCACACAAAGCCTTTATGAGAGGTGTATTCATAAAACAGAGCGCCATTCAGAAAAAAAAGATAAGGGAAAAAACTGACTCTCTATTAAATAAAATTAAATCCCTAGAAATAGAAATTTTTTGCAATAAAAAAACAAATTTAACCCAATTACTAGAACAAACCAGACAGGAACTAGCAGATTGTATGTACTATCAGTATGATAAGTGGCAGACTATACTCAAAGAGACCTGGTATTATGAAAAAAACAAAGCGGGTAAGGCTATGGCCCAAAAAATAAAAGGGAAAAGAATTTATCAAAGAATAGTCAAAATAAAACACCCTAAGACGAAAATAGAAGTACATCACCCTAGAGATATAGCAGACGCATTAGCCACCTATTATGAGGAACTTTACAACCTAGAGAACATTCCAGAAAATCATATTCCATCTACCCATGAGATTGATAAATATTTAGAAAATGTAGAACTTCCATCCCTTTCAGAACTCGAGCAAAATTATTTGTCAGTCCCTTTTGATCAGCAAGAAGTCGAATCTGCTATAGGATCCCTGAAAAAAGATAAGGCACCTGGGTGTTGATGGTTTTGTTAATGATTATTTTAAAAAATTTGTAAGCATATTAGCTAAACCCCTTACAGACTTGTTTAACGAGGTCTCAACCCATGGTGCCTTTCCTAAGGAATCTCTATCAGCTATTATTTCAACAATACCCAAAGAAGGGAAGGACCCAACAGATCCAGTCAATTATAGACCAATATCCTTGCTAAACACAGATATAAAAATCTATGCTAGAGTAATAGCTAATAGGTTGGCCCCCTTCATGCCTCAACTAATTCACCCTGATCAGGTTGGATTCATAAAAGGTAGAACCACAAGTGATGGTACACCTAAGGTTCTAGCTATACTACATAAACTTGGGCTCTGTCGAACGCCTACTCTCCTCGTCTCTTTAGATGCGGAGAAGGCGTTCGACAGAGTTAACTGGTTGTATTTATCTAGGGTGTTAACAAAATTTGGTCTCCCTGATTTCCTGCACAAGGCGATACTGGCTCTCTACACACAACCATCTGCTAGAGTATTGACATCTGGATCACTATCTTCCCCCTTTGATATCAAGAATGGAACCCGTCAAGGTTGCCCACTTTCGCCACTAATCTTTAACTTAACTCTCGAACCATTAGCCCAAAAAGTCAGAGACAACTCATCAATACATGGCATACAATTAGAAAAATCTACTACCAAACTAGGCTTGTATGCAGACGATATCCTTTTGTATCTTCAAAAACCTCTTGTATCATTGCCAAATGTAAACAAAGAATTGGAAAACTTTTCAAAGATATCTTTTTACAAATTAAATCAAAATAAGTCAACCATTCTTCCATGTTATGTCCCCCAACATGCTATAGATACCCTTAAAAAATCATGTCAATATTCATGGAGTAATAAATCCTTAAAATATCTCGGTATACAACTAACCCCTACAATTGCCCAACTTTATAGAGAAAATTACAACCCCTGGTTAACTAAATTTAAAAATAACTTAGAAGCTCTTGCTAAATTAGAATTTTCTTGGCTAGGCAGATCAGCTGCCTTTAAAATGATAATACTCCCCCAACTTCTATATCTATTTAGGAACCTCCCAATAAGAATCCCTCAAAAGTTTTTTATTACCCTCCAAAAAATGCTAAATAAATTTGTTCTGATGAACAAAAAATCTAGATTTTCTAATAAAATCTTGACTTCGCATACCTCTAATCTAGGTCTAGGTGTCCCCAATATTGAGCTGTATTATAAAGCAACTATTTTGGACCAATCCAGGTCAATTTGGACTAATGATACTTTCAAACAATGGCTTTCTATTGAGGAAGAACAACTACCATATAATTCATATAAACTTTTTCTTGAGTCCAGACTGACTTGGAAGGTTAATCAAAATATCAGAAACCCAATAACAGCTAATACACTCAGAATATGGAAGGAGATGATAAAATTGTGCAGAGGAGATACCTTAGCTATACCATCCTCCACATCTTTGACAGTTTTATATACTGTCATTAAAAATATTAATTTAGAAAACTGGGTTGCTTGTGGGATAACATCAGTAGAAGATCTATTGACAGATTCTGATACTAAACCATTTGAAGAACTTATGTCATCATATAATATCCCAACATCTGATAGACCCCTATATTCGAAAATACATAAATTCTTAACTAGATATCCGACTAACCCAATTACCTTAACTCCCAAAATCAATAAAATTCTTAAGACAGAGGGATTACATTTAAAAGGTACACCCATTTTTTACAGAACACTTATAGATTTGAAAGAAAAAGCCCCAAAATGGCAGCTGAATAAATGGCAAGACTTCCTTCAATCTGAAATTAGTATAGAAGAATGGGAATGGCTGTCAGGTCATTGAAGAGGTCGTCACACTGTGTTAATCATCATGAAAATCTTCTTAAAAGTATTTGGCAATGGTACATGACCCCTGATAAAATCTCAAAATTTGACTCTAAAACATCACCTTTATGTTGGAGAGGTTGCAACCAGACGGGTTCCATGACACATATTTTTGGAGTTGTCCTAAACTTAGTAAACTCTGGGTTGATATGAGCAATTTCTTAAACAATTACCTATGTCACTTCATTCAATCCCCCCTGGTATGGCTTTGTTTCATTTGGGTACTATGGATTTGCCCCCCCAGGAAAGACTGATTATAAATCATATCTTTGTGGCAATCAGGAATCTCATAGCCGTTTATTGGAAATCACTAACTATTCCAACACTTAAAGAAATTTTAAAAAGGGTAGAGTTAAACTTGTTAGCTGAAAAATCCTGGTCAATTAAATGTGGTAATCTGCGGTCTTTCTTGGGAAGGGCAAGTCTATGGCCCACTGTGTATAAGGAATCCAAACTGCTGGAATTCTGATGTATTAACACTCTCTCACTGAATGTGCATATCCATAGGCCTCATCATGATCAGTCTTAATCATCACTTGAGGTTGCATGTAAATATACATTTCTCATGTTCTGGAAAAATCTAATTGGGACCAAGTAGTATAGATTAGTTAAAAGTTGTATAGTTGTTATATAGACAAATATTTTATAGAGAACTGAATATACAACCTTATGCATATCCACAAAGGAAAATAATTTATCAGCTATATATATGATATACTAGACTGTTTTAATAAGCTGCAGTACAGTTTCATCACTGAAACTATGGCAACAATAACAGAAACTGCAACATACAGCTTAATATTTGCATTCTCATCTGATTTTGTGTTAACTGATAACTGATAGAAAAGCTAAAAACACTTCTGCCAAATCTGGAAATAATAGACGTAAATTTATATCATAGAATAGATGACCATAACCTTAGTTTACTTTACAAAAGTTATTAATATTAATAGCATTTAATAATATTTGATGCATACAATATATAGATGCACTACTGATATACTCTATGTAAACAAATTCTTTACTAGATCCTTCAGAATTACTTAGAGAATTGATGCTATTATACTAAACTTCTTAACTTTCTTTGTATTAAAAATGTAACTATCTTACTAATATGGATATGTCAAAATATAAAGTTTGACCTTTAAATGTCTGTTGAAAAATTTCTCAATAAAAAACGATTGAAACCGTAAGTCAATGGGAATGCATTTGGTTAACAGTTAGCTGTAACTTTTTGGAAAGTTGTCAGGGCTGCAAATTAAAAATGGCATTAGGATTAGCTTCCAACACTACACCTTCAAAAAGTTTGCATCAAGGAAAAGCAACAGGAAAATTGCAAAAGCACTCTGCCAAAATGCATTGCTAAGTCTATGGGGGGGGGGCGTGGCTTGGATACGGAGCTGGGATGGCAGCTTAAGCTTATAGCTCCTTACCAAAAGCACCCCAATACAGCGAAAAAAGCACCATAGGAAGTCCCTGTAAGGACTAAAAATCGTGTGGAAAACATTTGCTGATCATCATGGACTGGAGAAGAGTGAGTTATAACAAGAAGAAAACTCTCAGGTGCCCAGAAAGCTGACAGAGGTTCTATGAGGACTATAAACAAGATGGCGACCGCCTTCAACAACAACAAGCAATATGGACAAGATGGACACTGCTCCCAGCAGAGGGAGACCCCGGAGTATCTATCACCACATACTCCACTCCAACAAAGAAACAGATTTACTGCTTTGCTTACTCCTACACCGCAGGAATAACCAAAGGACTTAATGTGAGGACAGTGAGGAAGACACAGCAGATAGCAGCAGGGACCGCAGCCCACTGAAACTTCCCAGCACAAGCCTCACCCAGATCGACAAGAAGCTCATGGTTCTCCAGGTAGGACAAATTCCTCACTCAGCCCCGATAGTGTCAGCCACCCCAGACCCCCTAGCAGACTTCCCAGCCACCGATGTACGCAATTACCCCAGAAATTCTTTAAGGAGTTCATGATATCCTTTAGCGGACTCTTACAAGACAGTGTGGCAGAGATCAAAGGAAACATGAAACTCTTAGCAAGCCATGGTAAACTCAGCACGCATGGGAGACTGATCAGAGGGGTGATTAGGGTGGAAAAAAAGGTGGCTGACATTACAACAGCTTATAATGAGCTTGTTGAATCACACCAAGAGTTACTGGGTGAGGTGAAGTGGTTGAGGGAGAAGCAGACTGATTCTGAGGACCGGCAACAGACGCAATAATGTGAAAATCAGGGGGGTCCCAGAGTCAGTAAAAACCGAAGCCATTAAATGACAGATTGTGATCCAAGCAACTCTGCCTGACATTAAGGAGAGTGAACTGATTGTTGATCGGGTTCACATACTTCCAAAACCTAGCCATATTGCTGAACACCTCCCTAGAGATGTGATTCTCAGAATACATTTTCTTTCACATAAAGGAGAGATTTTTGGCTGCAACTAGAAAGGGCAGAAACTACCTGAGCCTTTCTCAAAACTTGTTTTATACTCTGATCTTTCACAAGCAACACTAAAAGCCAGAAAGGAATTTGCCTCTGTATCTGCTACCTTGAGACAGAAAAATATCTCCTACTCGTGGGGGTTCCCCACATGCATGAGGATCACTAACCAAGGAATTTACACATCACGGTGGAAGAACTCTGCAAATTCAAAATGGCATTAGAATTAGCTTCCAACACTAGACCTTCAACAAGTTTTGCATCTAGGAAAAGCAACAGGAAAACTTGCAAAAGCACTCTGCCAAAATGCATTCTAAGTCTATGGGAATGCATTTTGGTAACATTACCTGTAACTTTTTGGAAAGTTGTCAAGGCTGCAAATTAAAAGTGGCATTAGAATTAGCTTCCAACACTACACCTTCAAAAAGTTTTGCATCAAGGAAAAGCAACAGGAAAACTTGTAAAAGCACTCTGCCAAAATGCATTCTAAGTCTATGGGAATGCATTTTGGTTAACATTAGCTGTATCTTTTGGAAAGTTGTCAGGGCTGCAAATTCAAAATTGGCATTAGAATTAAGCTTCCAACATTACACCTTCAACAAGTTTTGCATCAGGAAAAGCAACAGGAACACTTACAATGCACTCTGCCAATAATTCCTTTTAAGTCCTAATAGGATAATGCATTTGGTTAACATTAGCTGTAACTTTTTTGGAAAGTTGTCAGGGCTGCAAATTCAAAGTGGCATTAGAATTAGCTTCCAACACTAGACCTTCAACAAGTTTTGCATCTAGGAAAAGCAACAGGAAAACTTGCAAAAGCACTCTGCCAAAATGCATTCTAAGTCTATGGGAATGCATTTTGGATAACATTACCTGTAACTTTTTGGAAAGTTTGTCAAGGGCTGCAAATTAAAAAGTGGCATTAGAATTAGCTTCCAACAACTACATCCTTCAAAAAGTTTTGCATCTAGGAAAAGCAACAGGAAAACTTGTAAAGCACTCTGCCAAAATGCATTCTAATCTATGGAATGCATTTTGGTTAACATTAGCTGTATCTTTTTGGAAAGTTTGTCAGGGCTGCAAATTCAAAATGGCATTAGAATTAGCTTCCAACACTAGACCTTCAACAAGTTTTGCATCTAGGAAAAGCAACAGGAAAACTTGCAAAAAGCACTCTGCCAAATGCATTCTAAGTCTATGGGAATGCATTTTGGATAACATTACCTGTAACTTTTTGGAAAGTTGTCAGGGCTGCAAATTAAAAGTGGCATTAGAATTAGCTTCCAACACTACACCTTCAAAAAGTTTTGCATCAAGGAAAAGCAACAGGAAAACTTGTAAAAGCACTCTGCCAAAATGCATTCTAAGTCTATGGGAATGCATTTTGGTTAACATTAGCTGTATCTTTTTGGAAAGTTGTCAGGGCTGAAAATTCAAAATGGCATTAGAATTAGCTTCCAACACTAGACTTCAACAAGTTTTGCATCAAGGAAAAGCAACAGGAAAACTTACAATGCACTCTGCCAAAATGCCTTTTAAGTCTATAGGAATGCATTCTGGTTAACATTAGCTGTAACTTTTTGAAAAGTTGTCAGGGCTGCAAATTAAAGTGGCATTAGAATTAGCTTCCAACACTAGACCTTCAACAAGTTTTG
Organism: Xenopus laevis; assembly: GCF_017654675.1. Classification (NCBI taxonomy): domain Eukaryota; kingdom Metazoa; phylum Chordata; class Amphibia; order Anura; family Pipidae; genus Xenopus; species Xenopus laevis. Next base: position 54,788,631 of record NC_054374.1, on the reverse strand, counting down.
CATCTAGGAAAAGCAACAGGAAAACTTGCAAAAGCACTCTGCCAAAATGCATTCTAAGTCTATGGGAATGCATTTTGGATAACATTACCTGTAACTTTTGGAAAGTTGTCAGGGCTGCAAATTAAAAGTGGCATTAGAATTAGCTTCCAACACTACACCTTCAAAAAGTTTTGCATCAAGGAAAAGCAACAGGAAAACTTGTAAAAGCACTCTGCCAAAATGCATTCCTAAGTCTATGGGAATGCATTTTGGTTAACATTAGCTGTATCTTTTTTGGAAGTTGTCAGAGCTGAAAATTCAAAATGGCATTAGAATTAGCTTCCAACACTAGACCTTCAACAAGTTTTGCATCTAGGAAAAGCAACAGGAAAACTTGCAAAAGCACTCTGCCAAAATGCCTTCCTAGTCTATGGGAATGCATTTTGGATAACATTACCTGTAACTTTTTGGAAAGTTGTCAGGGCTGCAAATTAAAATGGCATTAGAATTAGCTTCCAACACTAGACCTTCAACAAGTTTTGCATCAAGGAAAAGCAACAGGAAAACTTGCAAAAGCACTCTGCCAAAATGCATTCTAAGTCTATGGGAATGCATTTTGGATAACATTACCTGTAACTTTTTGGAAAGTTGTCAGGGCTGCAAATTAAAAGTGGCATTAGAATTAGCTTCCAACACTAGACCTTCAAAAAGTTTTGCATCAAGGAAAAGCAACAGGAAAACTTGTAAAAGCACTCTGCCAAAATGCATTCTAAGTCTATGGGAATGCATTTTGGTTAACATTAGCTGTAACTTTTTGGAAAGTTGTCAGGGCTGCAAATTCAAAAGTGGCATTAGAATTAGCTTCCAACACTAGACCTTCAACAAGTTTTGCATCTAGGAAAAGCAACAGGAAAACTTGCAAAAGCACTCTGCCAAAATGCATTCTAAGTCTATGGGAATGCATTTTGGATAACATTACCTGTAACTTTTTGGAAAGTTGTCAGGGCTGCAAATTAAAAGTGGCATTAGAATTAGCTTCCAACACTACACCTTCAAAAAGTTTTGCATCAAGGAAAAGCAACAGGAAAACTTGTAAAAGCACTCTGCCAAAATGCATTCTAAGTCTATGGGAATGCATTTTGGTTAACATTAGCTGTATCTTTTTGGAAAGTTGTCAGGGCTGAAAATTCAAAATGGCATTAGAATTAGCTTCCAACACTAGACCTTCAACAAGTTTTGCATCTAGGAAAAGCAACAGGAAAACTTGCAAAAGCACTCTGCCAAAATGCCTTCTAAGTCTATGGGAATGCATTTGGTTAACATTAGCTGTAACTTTTTGAAAAGTTGTCAGGGCTGCAAATTCAAAAGTGGCATTAGAATTAGCTTCCAACACTAGACCTTCAACAAGTTTTGCATCTAGGAAAAGCAACAGGAAAACTTGCAAAAGCACTCTGCCAAAATGCATTCTAAGTCTATGGGAATGCATTTTGGATAACATTACCTGTAACTTTTTGGAAAGTTGTCAGGGCTGCAAATTAAAAGTGGCATTAGAATTAGCTTCCAACACTACACCTTCAAAAAGTTTTGCATCAAGGAAAAGCAACAGGAAAACTTGTAAAAGCACTCTGCCAAAATGCATTCTAAGTCTATGGGAATGCATTTTGGTTAACATTAGCTGTATCTTTTTGGAAAGTTGTCAGGGCTGCAAATTCAAAATGGCATTAGAATTAGCTTCCAACACTACACCTTCAAAAAGTTTTGCATCAAGGAAAAGCAACAGGAAAACTTACAATGCACTCTGCCAAAATGCCTTTTAAGTCTATAGGAATGCATACTGGTTAACATTAGCTGTAACTTTTTGAAAAGTTGTCAGGGCTGCAAATTCAAAGTGTTATTAGAATTAGCTTCCAACACTAGACCTTCAACAAGTTTTGCATCTAGGAAAAGCAACAGGAAAACTTGCAAAAGCACTCTGCCAAAATGCATTCTAAGTCTATGGGAATGCATTTTGGATAACATTACCTGTAACTTTTTGGAAAGTTGTCAGGGCTGCAAATTAAAAGTGGCATTAGAATTAGCTTCCAACACTACACCTTCAAAAAGTTTTGCATCAAGGAAAAGCAACAGGAAAACTTGTAAAAGCACTCTGCCAAAATGCATTCTAAGTCTATGGGAATGCATTTTGGTTAACATTAGCTGTATCTTTTTGGAAAGTTGTCAGGGCTGCAAATTCAAAATGGCATTAGAATTAGCTTCCAACACTAGACCTTCAACAAGTTTTGCATCTAGGAAAAGCAACAGGAAAACTTGCAAAAGCACTCTGCCAAAATGCATTCTAAGTCTATGGGAATGCATTTTGGATAACATTACCTGTAACTTTTTGGAAAGTTGTCAGGGCTGCAAATTAAAAGTGGCATTAGAATTAGCTTCCAACACTACACCTTCAAAAAGTTTTGCATCAAGGAAAAGCAACAGGAAAACTTGTAAAAGCACTCTGCCAAAATGCATTCTAAGTCTATGGGAATGCATTTTGGTTAACATTAGCTGTATCTTTTTGGAAAGTTGTCAGGGCTGCAAATTCAAAATGGCATTAGAATTAGCTTCCAACACTAGACCTTCAACAAGTTTTGCATCTAGGAAAAGCAACAGGAAAACTTACAATGCACTCTGCCAAAATGCCTTTTAAGTCTATAGGAATGCATACTGGTTAACATTAGCTGTAACTTTTTGAAAAGTTGTCAGGGCTGCAAATTCAAAGTGTTATTAGAATTAGCTTCCAACACTAGACCTTCAACAAGTTTTGCATCTAGGAAAAGCAACAGGAAAACTTGCAAAAGCACTCTGCCAAAATGCATTCTAAGTCTATGGGAATGCATTTTGGATAACATTACCTGTAACTTTTTGGAAAGTTGTCAGGGCTGCAAATTAAAAGTGGCATTAGAATTAGCTTCCAACACTACACCTTCAAAAAGTTTTGCATCAAGGAAAAGCAACAGGAAAACTTGTAAAAGCACTCTGCCAAAATGCATTCTAAGTCTATGGGAATGCATTTTGGTTAACATTAGCTGTATCTTTTTGGAAAGTTGTCAGGGCTGCAAATTCAAAATGGCATTAGAATTAGCTTCCAACACTAGACCTTCAACAAGTTTTGCATCTAGGAAAAGCAACAGGAAAACTTACAATGCACTCTGCCAAAATGCCTTCTAAGTCTATAGGAATGCATTTGGTTAACATTAGCTGTAACTTTTTGAAAGTTGTCAGGGCTGCAAATTCAAAAGTGGCATTAGAATTAGCTTCCAACACTAGACCTTCAACAAGTTTTGCATCTAGGAAAAGCAACAGGAAAACTTGCAAAAGCACTCTGCCAAAATGCATTCTAAGTCTATGGGAATGCATTTTGGATAACATTACCTGTAACTTTTTGGAAAGTTGTCAGGGCTGCAAATTAAAAGTGGCATTAGAATTAGCTTCCAACACTACACCTTCAAAAAGTTTTGCATCAAGGAAAAGCAACAGGAAAACTTGTAAAAGCACTCTGCCAAAATGCATTCTAAGTCTATGGGAATGCATTTTGGTTAACATTAGCTGTATCTTTTTGGAAAGTTGTCAGAGCTGCAAATTCAAAATGGCATTAGAATTAGCTTCCAACACTAGACCTTCAACAAGTTTTGCATCTAGGAAAAGCAACAGGAAAACTTGCAAAAGCACTCTGCCAAAATGCCTTCTAAGTCTATGGGAATGCATTTTGGATAACATTACCTGTAACTTTTTGGAAAGTTGTCAGGGCTGCAAATTCAAAAGTGGCATTAGAATTAGCTTCCAACACTAGACCTTCAACAAGTTTTGCATCTAGGAAAAGCAACAGGAAAACTTGCAAAAGCACTCTGCCAAAATGCATTCTAAGTCTATGGGAATGCATTTTGGATAACATTACCTGTAACTTTTTGGAAAGTTGTCAGGGCTGCAAATTAAAAGTGGCATTAGAATTAGCTTCCAACACTACACCTTCAAAAAGTTTTGCATCAAGGAAAAGCAACAGGAAAACTTGTAAAAGCACTCTGCCAAAATGCATTCTAAGTCTATGGGAATGCATTTTGGTTAACATTAGCTGTATCTTTTTGGAAAGTTGTCAGGGCTGCAAATTCAAAATGGCATTAGAATTAGCTTCCAACACTAGACCTTCAACAAGTTTTGCATCTAGGAAAAGCAACAGGAAAACTTACAATGCACTCTGCCAAAATGCCTTTTAAGTCTATAGGAATGCATTCTGGTTAACATTAGCTGTAACTTTTTGAAAAGTTGTCAGGGCTGCAAATTCAAAAGTGGCATTAGAATTAGCTTCCAACACTAGACCTTCAACAAGTTTTGCATCTAGGAAAAGCAACAGGAAAACTTGCAAAAGCACTCTGCCAAAATGCATTCTAAGTCTATGGGAATGCATTTTGGATAACATTACCTGTAACTTTTTGGAAAGTTGTCAGGGCTGCAAATTAAAAGTGGCATTAGAATTAGCTTCCAACACTACACCTTCAAAAAGTTTTGCATCAAGGAAAAGCAACAGGAAAACTTGTAAAAGCACTCTGCCAAAATGCATTCTAAGTCTATGGGAATGCATTTTGGTTAACATTAGCTGTATCTTTTTGGAAAGTTGTCAGGGCTGCAAATTCAAAAGTGGCATTAGAATTAGCTTCCAACACTAGACCTTCAACAAGTTTTGCATCTAGGAAAAGCAACAGGAAAACTTGCAAAAGCACTCTGCCAAAATGCATTCTAAGTCTATGGGAATGCATTTTGGATAACATTACCTGTAACTTTTTGGAAAGTTGTCAGGGCTGCAAATTAAAAGTGGCATTAGAATTAGCTTCCAACACTACACCTTCAAAAAGTTTTGCATCAAGGAAAAGCAACAGGAAAACTTGTAAAAGCACTCTGCCAAAATGCATTCTAAGTCTATGGGAATGCATTTTGGTTAACATTAGCTGTATCTTTTTGGAAAGTTGTCAGGGCTGCAAATTCAAAATGGCATTAGAATTAGCTTCCAACACTAGACCTTCAACAAGTTTTGCATCTAGGAAAAGCAACAGGAAAACTTGCAAAGCACTCTGCCAAAATGCCTTCTAAGTCTATAGGAATGCATTTGGTTAACATTAGCTGTAACTTTTTGAAAAGTTGTCAGGGCTGCAAATTCAAAGTGGCATTAGAATTAGCTTCCAACACTAGACCTTCAACAAGTTTTGCATCTAGGAAAAGCAACAGGAAAACTTGCAAAAGCACTCTGCCAAAATGCATTCTAAGTCTATGGGAATGCATTTTGGATAACATTACCTGTAACTTTTTGGAAAGTTGTCAGGGCTGCAAATTAAAAGTGGCATTAGAATTAGCTTCCAACACTACACCTTCAAAAAGTTTTGCATCAAGGAAAAGCAACAGGAAAACTTGTAAAAGCACTCTGCCAAAATGCATTCTAAGTCTATGGGAATGCATTTTGGTTAACATTAGCTGTATCTTTTTGGAAAGTTGTCAGGGCTGCAAATTCAAAAGTGGCATTAGAATTAGCTTCCAACACTAGACCTTCAACAAGTTTTGCATCTAGGAAAAGCAACAGGAAAACTTGCAAAAGCACTCTGCCAAAATGCATTCTAAGTCTATGGGAATGCATTTTGGATAACATTACCTGTAACTTTTTGGAAAGTTGTCAGGGCTGCAAATTAAAAGTGGCATTAGAATTAGCTTCCAACACTACACCTTCAAAAAGTTTTGCATCAAGGAAAAGCAACAGGAAAACTTGTAAAAGCACTCTGCCAAAATGCATTCTAAGTCTATGGGAATGCATTTTGGTTAACATTAGCTGTAACTTTTTGGAAAGTTGTCAGGGCTGCAAATTCAAAAGTGGCATTAGAATTAGCTTCCAACACTAGACCTTCAACAAGTTTTGCATCTAGGAAAAGCAACAGGAAAACTTGCAAAAGCACTCTGCCAAAATGCATTCTAAGTCTATGGGAATGCATTTTGGATAACATTACCTGTAACTTTTTGGAAAGTTGTCAGGGCTGCAAATTAAAAGTGGCATTAGAATTAGCTTCCAACACTACACCTTCAAAAAGTTTTGCATCAAGGAAAAGCAACAGGAAAACTTGTAAAAGCACTCTGCCAAAATGCATTCTAAGTCTATGGGAATGCATTTTGGTTAACATTAGCTGTATCTTTTTGGAAAGTTGTCAGGGCTGCAAATTCAAAATGGCATTAGAATTAGCTTCCAACACTACACCTTCAACAAGTTTTGCATCTAGGAAAAGCAACAGGAAAACTTACAATGCACTCTGCCAAAATGCCTTTTAAGTCTATAGGAATGCATACTGGTTAACATTAGCTGTAACTTTTTGAAAAGTTGTCAGGGCTGCAAATTCAAAGTGGCATTAGAATTAGCTTCCAACACTAGACCTTCAACAAGTTTTGCATCTAGGAAAAGCAACAGGAAAACTTGCAAAAGCACTCTGCCAAAATGCATTCTAAGTCTATGGGAATGCATTTTGGATAACATTACCTGTAACTTTTTGGAAAGTTGTCAGGGCTGCAAATTAAAAGTGGCATTAGAATTAGCTTCCAACACTACACCTTCAAAAAGTTTTGCATCAAGGAAAAGCAACAGGAAAACTTGTAAAAGCACTCTGCCAAAATGCATTCTAAGTCTATGGGAATGCATTTTGGTTAACATTAGCTGTATCTTTTTGGAAAGTTGTCAGGGCTGCAAATTCAAAATGGCATTAGAATTAGCTTCCAACACTAGACCTTCAACAAGTTTTGCATCTAGGAAAAGCAACAGGAAAACTTGCAAAAGCACTCTGCCAAAATGCATTCTAAGTCTATGGGAATGCATTTTGGATAACATTAGCTGTAACTTTTTGGAAAGTTGTCAGGGCTGCAAATTAAAAGTGGCATTAGAATTAGCTTCCAACACTAGACCTTCAACAAGTTTTGCATCTAGGAAAAGCAACAGGAAAACTTGCAAAAGCACTCTGCCAAAATGCATTCTAAGTCTATGGGAATGCATTTTGGTTAACATTAGCTGTATCTTTTTGGAAAGTTGTCAGGGCTGCAAATTCAAAATGGCATTAGAATTAGCTTCCAACACTACACCTTCAACAAGTTTTGCATCAAGGAAAAGCAACAGGAAAACTTACAATGCACTCTGCCAAAATGCCTTTCTAAGTCTATGGGAATGCATTCTGGTTAACATTAGCTGTAACTTTTTGGAAAGTTGTCAGGGCTGCAAATTCAAAAGTGGCATTAGAATTAGCTTCCAACACTAGACCTTCAACAAGTTTTGCATCTAGGAAAAGCAACAGGAAAACTTGCAAAAGCACTCTGCCAAAATGCATTCTAAGTCTATGGGAATGCATTTTGGATAACATTACCTGTAACTTTTTGGAAAGTTGTCAGGGCTGCAAATTAAAAGTGGCATTAGAATTAGCTTCCAACACTACACCTTCAAAAAGTTTTGCATCAAGGAAAAGCAACAGGAAAACTTGTAAAAGCACTCTGCCAAAATGCATTCTAAGTCTATGGGAATGCATTTTGGTTAACATTAGCTGTAACTTTTTGGAAAGTTGTCAGGGCTGCAAATTCAAAAGTGGCATTAGAATTAGCTTCCAACACTAGACCTTCAACAAGTTTTGCATCTAGGAAAAGCAACAGGAAAACTTGCAAAAGCACTCTGCCAAAATGCATTCTAAGTCTATGGGAATGCATTTTGGATAACATTAGCTGTAACTTTTTGGAAAGTTGTCAGGGCTGCAAATTAAAAGTGGCATTAGAATTAGCTTCCAACACTACACCTTCAACAAGTTTTGCATCAAGGAAAAGCAACAGGAAAACTTGTAAAAGCACTCTGCCAAAATGCATTCTAAGTCTATGGGAATGCATTTTGGTTAACATTAGCTGTAACTTTTTGGAAAGTTGTCAGGGCTGCAAATTAAAAGTGGCATTAGAATTAGCTTCCAACACTAGACCTTCAACAAGTTTTGCATCTAGGAAAAGCAACAGGAAAACTTGCAAAAGCACTCTGCCAAAATGCATTCTAAGTCTATGGGAATGCATTTTGGATAACATTACCTGTAACTTTTTGGAAAGTTGTCAGGGCTGCAAATTCAAAATGGCATTAGAATTAGCTTCCAACACTAGACCTTCAACAAGTTTTGCATCAAGGAAAAGCAACAGGAAAACTTGCAAAAGCACTCTGCCAAAATGCATTCTAAGTCTATGGGAATGCATTTTGGATAACATTACCTGTAACTTTTGGAAAGTTGTCAGGGCTGCAAATTAAAAGTGGCATTAGAATTAGCTTCCAACACTACACCTTCAAAAAGTTTTGCATCAAGGAAAAGCAACAGGAAAACTTGCAAAAGCACTCTGCCAAAATGCATTCTAAGTCTATGGGAATGCATTTTGGTTAACATTAGCTGTATCTTTTTGGAAAGTTGTCAGGGCTGCAAATTCAAAATGGCATTAGAATTAGCTTCCAACACTACACCTTCAAAAAGTTTTGCATCTAGGAAAAGCAACAGGAAAACTTGTAAAAGCACTCTGCCAAAATGCCATTCTAAGTCTATGGGAATGCATTTGGTTAACATTAGCTGTAACTTTTTGAAAAGTTGTCAGGGCTGCAAATTCAAAGTGGCATTAGAATTAGCTTCCAACACTAGACCTTCAACAAGTTTTGCATCTAGGAAAAGCAACAGGAAAACTTGCAAAAGCACTCTGCCAAAATGCATTCTAAGTCTATGGGAATGCATTTTGGATAACATTACCTGTAACTTTTTGGAAAGTTGTCAGGGCTGCAAATTAAAAGTGGCATTAGAATTAGCTTCCAACACTACACCTTCAAAAAGTTTTGCATCAAGGAAAAGCAACAGGAAAACTTGTAAAAGCACTCTGCCAAAATGCATTCTAAGTCTATGGGAATGCATTTTGGTTAACATTAGCTGTATCTTTTTGGAAAGTTGTCAGGGCTGCAAATTCAAAATGGCATTAGAATTAGCTTCCAACACTACACCTTCAACAAGTTTTGCATCTAGGAAAAGCAACAGGAAAACTTGCAAAAGCACTCTGCCAAAATGCATTCTAAGTCTATGGGAATGCATTTTGGTTAACATTAGCTGTAACTTTTTGAAAAGTTGTCAGGGCTGCAAATTAAAAGTGGCATTAGAATTAGCTTCCAACACTAGACCTTCAACAAGTTTTGCATCAAGGAAAAGCAACAGGAAAACTTGCAAAAGCACTCTGCCAAAATGCATTCTAAGTCTATGGGAATGCATTTTGGTTAACATTAGCTGTAACTTTTTGGAAAGTTGTCAGGGCTGCAAATTCAAAAGTGGCATTAGAATTAGCTTCCAACACTACACCTTCAAAAAGTTTTGCATCTAGGAAAAGCAACAGGAAAACTTGTAAAAGCACTCTGCCAAAATGCATTCTAAGTCTATGGGAATGCATTTTGGTTAACATTAGCTGTATCTTTTTGAAAGTTGTCAGGGCTGCAAATTCAAAAGTGGCATTAGAATTAGCTTCCAACACTAGACCTTCAACAAGTTTTGCATCTAGGAAAAGCAACAGGAAAACTTGCAAAAGCACTCTGCCAAAATGCATTCTAAGTCTATGGGAATGCATTTTGGATAACATTACCTGTAACTTTTTGGAAAGTTTTCAGGGCTGCAAATTAAAAGTGGCATTAGAATTAGCTTCCAACACTACACCTTCAAAAAGTTTTGCATCAAGGAAAAGCAACAGGAAAACTTGTAAAAGCACTCTGCCAAAATGCATTCTAAGTCTATGGGAATGCATTTTGGTTAACATTAGCTGTATCTTTTTGGAAAGTTGTCAGGGCTGCAAATTCAAAATGGCATTAGAATTAGCTTCCAACACTAGACCTTCAACAAGTTTTGCATCTAGGAAAAGCAACAGGAAAACTTGCAAAAGCACTCTGCCAAAATGCATTCTAAGTCTATGGGAATGCATTTTGGATAACATTACCTGTAACTTTTTGGAAAGTTGTCAGGGCTGCAAATTCAAAAGTGGCATTAGAATTAGCTTCCAACACTAGACCTTCAACAAGTTTTGCATCTAGGAAAAGCAACAGGAAAACTTGCAAAAGCACTCTGCCAAAATGCATTCTAAGTCTATGGGAATGCATTTTGGATAACATTACCTGTAACTTTTTGGAAAGTTGTCAGGGCTGCAAATTAAAAGTGGCATTAGAATTAGCTTCCAACACTACACCTTCAAAAAGTTTTGCATCAAGGAAAAGCAACAGGAAACTTGTAAAAGCACTCTGCCAAAATGCATTCTAAGTCTATGGGAATGCATTTTGGTTAACATTAGCTGTAACTTTTTGGAAAGTTGTCAGGGCTGCAAATTCAAAATGGCATTAGAATTAGCTTCCAACACTAGACCTTCAACAAGTTTTGCATCTAGGAAAAGCAACAGGAAAACTTGCAAAAGCACTCTGCCAAAATGCATTCTAAGTCTATGGGAATGCATTTTGGTTAACATTAGCTGTAACTTTTTGGAAAGTTGTCAGGGCTGCAAATTCAAAAGTGGCATTAGAATTAGCTTCCAACACTAGACCTTCAACAAGTTTTGCATCTAGGAAAAGCAACAGGAAAACTTGCAAAAGCACTCTGCCAAAATGCATTCTAAGTCTATGGGAATGCATTTTGGATAACATTACCTGTAACTTTTTGGAAAGTTGTCAGGGCTGCAAATTAAAAGTGGCATTAGAATTAGCTTCCAACACTACACCTTCAAAAAGTTTTGCATCAAGGAAAAGCAACAGGAAAACTTGTAAAAGCACTCTGCCAAAATGCATTCTAAGTCTATGGGAATGCATTTTGGTTAACATTAGCTGTATCTTTTTGGAAAGTTGTCAGGGCTGCAAATTCAAAATGGCATTAGAATTAGCTTCCAACACTACACCTTCAAAAAGTTTTGCATCAAGGAAAAGCAACAGGAAAACTTACAAATGCACTCTGCCAAAATGCCTTCTAAGTCTATAGGAATGCATTTTGGTTAACATTAGCTGTAACTTTTTGAAAAGTTGTCAGGGCTGCAAATTCAAAAGTGGCATTAGAATTAGCTTCCAACACTAGACCTTCAACAAGTTTTGCATCTAGGAAAAGCAACAGGAAAACTTGCAAAAGCACTCTGCCAAAATGCATTCTAAGTCTATGGGAATGCATTTTGGATAACATTACCTGTAACTTTTTGGAAAGTTGTCAGGGCTGCAAATTAAAAGTGGCATTAGAATTAGCTTCCAACACTACACCTTCAAAAAGTTTTGCATCAAGGAAAAGCAACAGGAAAACTTGTAAAAGCACTCTGCCAAAATGCATTCTAAGTCTATGGGAATGCATTTTGGTTAACATTAGCTGTAACTTTTTGGAAAGTTGTCAGGGCTGCAAATTAAAAGTGGCATTAGAATTAGCTTCCAACACTAGACCTTCAACAAGTTTTGCATCTAGGAAAAGCAACAGGAAAACTTGTAAAAGCACTCTGCCAAAATGCATTCTAAGTCTATGGGAATGCATTTTGGTTAACATTAGCTGTATCTTTTTGGAAAGTTGTCAGGGCTGCAAATTCAAAATGGCATTAGAATTAGCTTCCAACACTAGACCTTCAACAAGTTTTGCATCAAGGAAAAGCAACAGGAACACTTACAATGCACTCTGCCAAAATGCCTTTTAAGTCTATAGGAATGCATTCTGGTTAACATTAGCTGTAACTTTTTGAAAAGTTGTCAGGGCTGCAAATTAAAAGTGGCATTAGAATTAGCTTCCAACACTAGACCTTCAAAAAGTTTTGCATCTAGGAAAAGCAACAGGAAAACTTGCAAAAGCACTCTGCCAAAATGCATTCTAAGTCTATGGGAATGCATTTTGGTTAACATTAGCTGTAACTTTTTGAAAAGTTGTCAGGGCTGCAAATTAAAAGTGGCATTAGAATTAGCTTCCAACACTACACCTTCAAAAAGTTTTGCATCTAGGAAAAGCAACAGGAAAACTTGTAAAAGCACTCTGCCAAAATGCCTTCTAAGTCTATGGGAATGCATTTTGGTTAACATTAGCTGTAACTTTTTGAAAAGTTGTCAGGGCTGCAAATTCAAAGTGGCATTAGAATTAGCTTCCAACACTAGACCTTCAACAAGTTTTGCATCTAGGAAAAGCAACAGGAAAACTTGCAAAAGCACTCTGCCAAAATGCATTCTAAGTCTATGGGAATGCATTTTGGATAACATTACCTGTAACTTTTTGGAAAGTTGTCAGGGCTGCAAATTAAAAGTGGCATTAGAATTAGCTTCCAACACTACACCTTCAAAAAGTTTTGCATCAAGGAAAAGCAACAGGAAAACTTGTAAAAGCACTCTGCCAAAATGCATTCTAAGTCTATGGGAATGCATTTTGGTTAACATTAGCTGTATCTTTTTGGAAAGTTGTCAGGGCTGCAAATTCAAAATGGCATTAGAATTAGCTTCCAACACTACACCTTCAACAAGTTTTGCATCAAGGAAAAGCAACAGGAAAATTTACAATGCACTCTGCCAAAATGCCTTTTAAGTCTATGGAATGCATTCTGGTAACATTAGCTGTAACTTTTTGGAAAGTTGTCAGCGGCTGCAAATTAAAAGTGGCATTAGAATTAGCTTCCAACACTAGACCTTCAAAAGTTTTGCATCAAGGAAAAGCAACAGGAAAACTTGTAAAAGCACTCTGCCAAAATGCATTCTAAGTCTATGGGAATGCATTTTGGATAACATTAGCTGTAACTTTTTGGAAAGTTGTCAGGCTGCAAATTCAAAAGTGGCATTAGAATTAGCTTCCAACACTACACCTTCAAAAAGTTTTGCATCAAGGAAAAGCAACAGGAAAACTTGTAAAAGCACTCTGCCAAAATGCCTTCTAAGTCTATGGGAATGCATTTGGTTAACATTAGCTGTATCTTTTTGGAAAGTTGTCAGGGCTGCAAATTCAAAATGGCATTAGAATTAGCTTCCAACACTACACCTTCAACAAGTTTTGCATCTAGGAAAAGCAACAGGAAAACTTGCAAAAGCACTCTGCCAAAATGCATTCTAAGTCTATGGGAATGCATTTTGGTTAACATTAGCCTGTAACTTTTTGAAAGTTGTCAGGGCTGCAAATTAAAAGTGGCATTAGAATTAGCTTCCAACACTACACCTTCAAAAAGTTTTGCATCTAGGAAAAGCAACAGGAAAACTTGGCAAAAAGCACTCTGCCAAAATGCATTCTAAGTCTATGGGAATGCATTTTGGATAACATTACCTGTAACTTTTTGGAAAGTTGTCAGGGCTGCAAATTAAAAGTGGCATTAGAATTAGCTTCCAACACTACACCTTCAAAAAGTTTTGCATCAAGGAAAAGCAACAGGAAAACTTGTAAAGCACTCTGCCAAAATGCATTCTAAGTCTATGGGAATGCATTTTGGTTAACATTAGCTGTATCTTTTTGGAAAGTTGTCAGGGCTGCAAATTCAAAATGGCATTAGAATTAGCTTCCAACACTAGACCTTCAAAAAGTTTTGCATCAAGGAAAAGCAACAGGAAAACTTACAAAGCACTCTGCCAAAATGCCTTTTAAGTCTATAGGAATGCATTCTGGTTAACATTAGCTGTAACTTTTTGAAAAGTTGTCAGGGCTGCAAATTAAAAGTGGCATTAGAATTAGCTTCCAACACTAGACCTTCAACAAGTTTTGCATCTAGGAAAAGCAACAGGAAAACTTGCAAAAGCACTCTGCCAAAATGCATTCTAAGTCTATGGGAATGCATTTTGGTTAACATTACCTGTAACTTTTTGGAAAGTTGTCAGGGCTGCAAATTAAAAGTGGCATTAGAATTAGCTTCCAACACTACACCTTCAAAAGTTTTGCATCAAGGAAAAGCAACAGGAAACTTTAAAAGCACTCTGCCAAAATGCATTCTAAGTCTATGGGAATGCATTTGGTTAACATTAGCTGTAACTTTTTGAAAAGTTGTCAGGGCTGCAAATTCAAAGTGGCATTAGAATTAGCTTCCAACACTACACCTTCAACAAGTTTTGCATCTAGGAAAAGCAACAGGAAAACTTGCAAAAGCACTCTGCCAAAATGCATTCTAAGTCTATGGGAATGCATTTGGATAACATTACCTGTAACTTTTTGGAAAGTTGTCAGGGCTGCAAATTAAAAGTGGCATTAGAATTAGCTTCCAACACTACACCTTCAAAAAGTTTTGCATCAAGGAAAAGCAACAGGAAACTTGTAAAAGCACTCTGCCAAAATGCATTCTAAGTCTATGGGAATGCATTTTGGTTAACATTAGCTGTATCTTTTTGGAAAGTTGTCAGGGCTGCAAATTCAAAATGGCATTAGAATTAGCTTCCAACACTAGACCTTCAACAAGTTTTGCATCTAGGAAAAGCAACAGGAAAACTTGCAAAAGCACTCTGCCAAAATGCATTCTAAGTCTATGGGAATGCATTTTGGATAACATTACCTGTAACTTTTTGGAAAGTTGTCAGGGCTGCAAATTAAAAGTGGCATTAGAATTAGCTTCCAACACTAGACCTTCAAAAAGTTTTGCATCAAGGAAAAGCAACAGGAAAACTTGCAAAAGCACTCTGCCAAAATGCATTCTAAGTCTATGGGAATGCATTTTGGTTAACATTAGCTGTAACTTTTTGGAAAGTTGTCAGGGCTGCAAATTCAAAAGTGGCATTAGAATTAGCTTCCAACACTAGACCTTCAAAAAGTTTTGCATCTAGGAAAAGCAACAGGAAAACTTGCAAAAGCACTCTGCCAAAATGCATTCTAAGTCTATGGGAATGCATTTTGGTTAACATTAGCTGTAACTTTTTGGAAAGTTGTCAGGGCTGCAAATTCAAAATGGCATTAGAATTAGCTTCCAACACTAGACCTTCAACAAGTTTTGCATCTAGGAAAAGCAACAGGAAAACTTGTAAAAGCACTCTGCCAAAATGCCTTCTAAGTCTATGGAATGCATTTTGGTTAACATTAGCTGTAACTTTTTGGAAAGTTGTCAGGGCTGCAAATTCAAAAGTGGCATTAGAATTAGCTTCCAACACTAGACCTTCAACAAGTTTTGCATCTAGGAAAAGCAACAGGAAAACTTGCAAAAGCACTCTGCCAAAATGCATTCTAAGTCTATGGGAATGCATTTTGGATAACATTACCTGTAACTTTTTGGAAAGTTGTCAGGGCTGCAAATTAAAAGTGGCATTAGAATTAGCTTCCAACACTACACCTTCAAAAAGTTTTGCATCAAGGAAAAGCAACAGGAAAACTTGTAAAAGCACTCTGCCAAAATGCATTCTAAGTCTATGGGAATGCATTTTGGTTAACATTAGCTGTATCTTTTTGGAAAGTTGTCAGAGCTGCAAATTCAAAATGGCATTAGAATTAGCTTCCAACACTAGACCTTCAAAAAGTTTTGCATCAAGGAAAAGCAACAGGAAAACTTGCAAAGCACTCTGCCAAAATGCCTTCTAAGTCTATGGGAATGCATTTTGGTTAACATTAGCTGTAACTTTTTGGAAAGTTGTCAGGGCTGCAAATTCAAAATGGCATTAGAATTAGCTTCCAACACTAGACCTTCAACAAGTTTTGCATCTAGGAAAAGCAACAGGAAAACTTGCAAAAGCACTCTGCCAAAATGCATTCTAAGTCTATGGGAATGCATTTTGGATAACATTAGCTGTAACTTTTTGAAAAGTTGTCAGGGCTGCAAATTAAAAGTGGCATTAGAATTAGCTTCCAACACTAGACCTTCAACAAGTTTTGCATCTAGGAAAAGCAACAGGAAAACTTGTAAAAGCACTCTGCCAAAATGCATTCTAAGTCTATGGGAATGCATTTTGGTTAACATTAGCTGTATCTTTTTGGAAAGTTGTCAGGGCTGCAAATTCAAAATGGCATTAGAATTAGCTTCCAACACTAGACCTTCAACAAGTTTTGCATCTAGGAAAAGCAACAGGAAAACTTGCAAAAGCACTCTGCCAAAATGCATTCTAAGTCTATGGGAATGCATTTTGGTTAACATTAGCTGTAACTTTTTGGAAAGTTGTCAGGGCTGCAAATTCAAAGTGGCATTAGAATTAGCTTCCAACACTAGACCTTCAACAAGTTTTGCATCTAGGAAAAGCAACAGGAAAACTTGCAAAAGCACTCTGCCAAAATGCATTCTAAGTCTATGGGAATGCATTTTGGTTAACATTACCTGTAACTTTTTGGAAAGTTGTCAGGGCTGCAAATTAAAAGTGGCATTAGAATTAGCTTCCAACACTACACCTTCAAAAGTTTTGCATCTAAGGAAAAGCAACAGGAAAACTTGCAAAAGCACTCTGCCAAAATGCATTCTAAGTCTATGGGAATGCATTTTGGTTAACATTAGCTGTAACTTTTTGAAAAGTTGTCAGGGCTGCAAATTAAAAGTGGCATTAGAATTAGCTTCCAACACTAGACCTTCAAAAAGTTTTGCATCAAGGAAAAGCAACAGGAAAACTTGCTAAAAGCACTCTGCCAAAATGCATTCTAAGTCTATGGGAATGCATTTTGGTTAACATTAGCTGTATCTTTTTGGAAAGTTGTCAGGGCTGCAAATTAAAATGGCATTAGAATTAGCTTCCAACACTACACCTTCAAAAGTTTTGCATCAAGGAAAAGCAACAGGACAACTTACAAAGCACTCTGCCAAAATGCCTTCTAAGTCTATGGAATGCATTTGGTTAACATTAGCTGTAACTTTTTGAAAAGTTGTCAGGGCTGCAAATTCAAAGTGGCATTAGAATTAGCTTCCAACACTAGACCTTCAACAAGTTTGCATCTAGGAAAAGCAACAGGAAAACTTGCAAAAGCACTCTGCCAAAATGCATTCTAAGTCTATGGGAATGCATTTTGGTTAACATTAGCTGTAACTTTTTGGAAAGTTGTTCAGGGCTGCAAATTCAAATGGCATTAGAATTAGCTTCCAACACTACACCTTCAAAAGTTTTGCATCAAGGAAAAGCAACAGGAAACTGTAAAAGCACTCTGCCAAAATGCATTCTAAGTCTATAGGGAATGCATACTGGTTAACATTAGCTGTAACTTTTTGGAAAAGTTGTCAGGGCTGCAAATTCAAAGTGGCATTAGAATTAGCTTCCACACTAGACCTTCAACAAGTTTTGCATCAGGAAAAGCAACAGGAAACTTGCAAAAGCACTCTGCCAAAATGCCTTTTAAGTCTATAGGAATGCATACTGGTTAACATTAGCTGTAACTTTTTGAAAAGTTGTCAGGGCTGCAAATTCAAATGGCATTAGAATTAGCTTCCAACACTAGACCTTCAAAAAGTTTGCATCTAGGAAAAGCAACAGGAAAACTTGCAAAGCACTCTGCCAAAATGCATTCTAAGTCTATGGGAATGCATTTTGGTTAACATTACCTTAACTTTTTGGAAAGTTGTCAGGGCTTGCAAATTCAAAATGGCATTAGAATTAGCTTCCAACACTACACCTTCAAAAAGTTTTGCATCAAGGAAAAGCAACAGGAACACTTAAATGCACTCTGCCAAAATGCCTTTTAAGTCTATAGGAATGCATACTGGTTAACATTAGCTGTAACTTTTTGAAAGTTGTCAGGGCTGCAAATTCAAAGTGGCATTAGAATTAGCTTCCAACACTAGACCTTCAACAAGTTTTGCATCTAGGAAAAGCAACAGGAAAACTTGCAAAAGCACT